>NW_021620661.1:1444145-1476645 GCF_004785775.1 Grammomys surdaster
AGAAGAAGAAGAAGAAGAAGAAGAAGAAGAAGAAGAAGAAGAAGAAGAAGAAGAAGAAATAATTAGCAAAAACAATCCTTCCAAATTACACATTATCTTTCCTATGAAGTTGATTCATGTCCAATTGTTGGAGACTAGCTCTACCATCTTGCTTTTTTTCCTTCATGTTAATACTTGACATTAGGCTAGAACAAAGAAGTAATTTCAGGCAGAAATCTAAATCCTAGGCTAGAACAAAGAGGTAATTACAGGCAGGAATCTAAAACTTAAGCTAGAACAAGGAAGTAGGCTTCAGGCATGAAAATGACTTTGGGCTAGGACAGGAAAGCAGGCTCAGATATTTTGGTCATCCTGACAAGCCCTTAAAAACAGTGATCACGGGAGTGTTCTTTGACTACCTAAGTTTATTGTCTTGCTTGTTCCTTGAATATTTGCATCTATTGTATTGCTAGTTCCTCAACCTAGAACTGACCTTAATATTTTCATGTAATTTAAATGGTATAAAAGCAAAAATGGAGGAGGAGGGATGGGATAGGAGATTAATGGCAGGGGTATGGGGAAAGGAATACCATCTAAAATGTAAATAAATAAAATATTGAAAAAAATGTTAAGAGATATTAAGGAAAAATAGGAAAGGAAGAAGTCAAAATATCGCTATTTGCAGATGATATGATAGTATACTTAAGTGACCCCCAAACTTCCACCAGAGAACTCCTAAACCTGATAAACAACTTCAGCAAAGTGGCTGGTTATAAAATCAACTCAAACAAATCAGTAGCCTTCCTCTACATGAAAGATAAACAGACTGAAAAAGAAATTAGGAAATGACACCCTTCACAATAGTTGCAAATAATATAAAATACCTTGGTGTGAATCTAACCAAGCAAGTGAAAGACCTGTATGACAAGAACTTCAAGTCTCTGAAGAAAGAAATTGAAGAAGATCTCAGAAGATGGAAAGATCTCCCATGCTCATGGATTGGCAGGATTAATATAATAAAAATGGCCATCTTGCCAAAAGCAATCTACAGATTCAATGCAATCCCCATTAAAATCCCAACTCAATTCTTCACAGAGTTAGAAAAGGAAATTCTCAAATTCATATGGAATAACAAAAAACCTAGGATAGCGAAAACTATTCTCAACAATAAAAGAACTTCGGGAGGAATCACCATCCCTGACCTCAAGCTGTACTACAGAGCAATAGTGATAAAAACTACCTGGTATTGGTACAGAGACAGGCAGGAAGATCAATGGAATAGAATTGAAGACCCAGAAATGAACCCACACTCCTATGGTCACTTGATCTTTGACAAAGGAGCTAAAACTGTCCAGTGGAAAAAGGACAGCATTTTCAACAAATGGTGCTGGTTCAACTGGAGGACAACATGTAGAAGAATGAAAATTGATCCATTCTTATCCCCTTGTACAAAGCTCAAATCTAAGTGGATAAAGGACCTCCACATAAAACCAGATACACTGAAACTAATAGAAGAGAAGGTGGGGAAAAGCCTCGAATACTTGGGCACAGGGGAAAAGTTCCTGAACAGAACTCCAATGGCATATGCTCTAAGATCGAGAATTGACAAATGGGACTTCATAAAATTGCAAAGTTTCTGTAAGGCAAAGGACACTGTCAATAGGACAAAACGACAACCAACAAATTGGGAAAAGATCTTTACCAATCCTTCATCTGATAGAGGGCTAATATCCAATATATACAAAGAACTCAAGAAATTAGACTCCAGGCAACCAAATTACCCTATTAAAAAATGGGGTATAGAGCTTAACAAAGAATTTTCAACAGAAGAAACTCGAATGGCCGAGAAGCACCTAAAGAAATGCTCGGCATCCTTAGTCGTCAGGGAAATGCAAATCAAAACAACCCTGAGATTCCATCTCACACCAGTCAGAATGGCTAAGATTAAAAACTCAGGTGATAGTAGATGCTGGCGAGGGTGTGGAGAAAGAGGAACACTCCTCCATTGTTGGTGGGACTGCAAGATGGTGCAACCACTTTGGAAATCAGTGTGGCGGTTCCTCAGAAAATTGGACATAGCATTACCCGAGGATCCAGCTATACCACTCCTAGGCATATACCCAGAAGGTGCTCGAACATATAATAAGGACATATGCTCAACTATGTTCATAGCAGCCTTATTTATAATAGCCAGGAGCTGGAAAGAACCCAGATGTCCTTCAACTGAGGAATGGATTAAAAAAATGTGGTATATTTACACAATGGAGTATTACTCAGCTATTAAAAACAATGAATTTGAGAGGTTCCTAGGTAAATGGATGGAACTAGAAATTATCATCCTGAGTGAGGTAAGCCAATCACAAAAGAACACACATGGTATTCACTCACTGATTATTGGATATTAGCCCAGAACCTTAAAATGCCCAAGATGCAACTCACAGGCCACATGAAGTCCATAAAGAAGGAAGACCAAGTGGGGGTGATTCGGTCCTTCTTAGAAGGAGCAACAAAATACTCAAGGGAGCAAATATGGAGACAAAGCGAGGGACAAAAACTGAAGGAGGGGCCGTCTGAAGACCTTTCCACCTGAGTATCCATCCCATGTGCAGTCACCAAAGGTAGATGCTGATGTGGAAGTCAGGAAGTGCATGCTGATAAGAGCCTGATATGGATGTCTCCTCAGAGGTCTTCAAGAGTCTGACATATTCAGAGGCAGATGCTCACAACTAGCCATTGAAGTGATTATGGGGTTCTCAATGGAGGAGTTAGAGTGAAGACTGAAGGAGCTGAAAGGATTTGTGGCCCCATGAGGAGAGCAACAATACCAACCAACCACAGCTCCCAGGGTCTAAACCACCAGCCTGGGAGCACTTATGGAGGGATCCAGGGCCTTAGCTGAATATATAAGAGTGGAGGGCCCTGCTGGGCACAGGTGGAAGATGAGATCCTTGACCTCATGAAGGCTGGACGCCCCAGGGGGTGGGAGTTTTGAGGGTGGGGAGGTGGGAGTGGGGGGGTAGATAGAGGTTACATCCACAAAGAAGAAGGAGGAGGTGTGAGGGGATTGGGGGTTCCTGGGTGGGTGGGGGATGGGGTAAGGGGACAACATATGAAATGTAAATAAAACATCCAATAAAAAAAAATAAAAAAAAAAAAAAAAAAAGAAAAAAATGCAATTCTTAATTTTTACACAAGGTTAAATGTTTATATACATACATGTACATAATAACACATATTACAATACATACATATATATTATAACATATATATTATAACACATATATCTATATATTTATATATACATATACACACATATACTTACACATACATATATACATGTTAATCATCTAAACCAAAGACAATCTATATGCAGAAGGAATTTTTTAAAGAAAATTCTGGGGCCAGATTTGTCCTAGAAGAAAAGGTAGTTTCAAATCATAACTTAACTTTGGTCTGCAATGAGATTATGTCCACTGTGGATGGAGTCCATGTCTGCTGGTAGCCCCCCACAAGGAAGCGCCGTAAGCTGCTTCTGTTTGTAAAGTCTTAGCTATCACCAGTGACCAATAAAGGAATTGCCTAATGATGCCTGCTTTAGAGTAAAACTCCATTGTAAGTCAGATATGACTACATTTAGATAAAATCATTAGAACAGAATCACACAGCGTGCAGAAGAATAAATACTCAGAATTGTAGTCCAAAGACTCACTAAGATATAGAATGACAGTAAACAAATTAAAATATAAGTTTCATTATTACTTTTTCATATATATATATATATATATATAATTTTTAATCACCCTTTTACTTTATCTTATCCCTTCCTTTTGAAATTATGGGTGTGTGTGTGTGTGTGTGTGTGTGTGTGCATGTGCAAGTATGTGTGTTTGAATGATGGTGTGTGGGTATGTACATTTGAGACCAGATGCCTGTGGAATCCAGAGGCATCAGGTCTGCTGGAACTAGAGAAATGGGTAGTTATGGTGCTGTCAAGTGAACTCAGATACTCTACCATAAACCATCTTTCCAGCTCTCAGGTTTCCTTTTATAGATTCCCTTTCTCCAAACAGTTTACCCTTCTGCTTTCTTGTTTCTGGTAGGATGAAAGTTGATGGGTCACTCTGGAATCATGTATAGCATCTGCTATACATCCTCTCTGACTCAGTAGTTTCACTACTAGAAATATATGCAACAGAAACACATACATAAGAAGGTAGACCCAGCATCTTGTTGGAAAACACAATCTTCAACTCATTCTATATATCCAAACACATGGTCTTAGTTTCCTATAAATAGGATAGAAAGGCTTATCAACAGAGATCTGTACAGCATCTCACAGTAGTGACCTTAGAAGTCCCTTTATAAGACACAATGCTGGGCTCATAACATGTTTTGCTGTTTGGGTTTAACAAAGTCACTCTTTATTAGCAGTTTCTTTTCTGAGTGATGATGATGATACCCATAAGAAGTAGTGGGCAAAGTAGCATCCCTGTTTCCATCTGCTGTAGAAACACTGGGGAATGTTATCCATCACATCAATATGGTCTGTAAAAAACCTCTCATGAGTTATTCTTTGTACACTTAACACCAGCAAGTTCTCTCGATTTAGGCACTGGCAGGCTTCCTCCTCTCTAATGAGAGCTGTGCCATTTATCATGTTGTCTCTTCTTCCTGGATGCCAGGGGTTTCAGAGCCAACTGTGAAGCGTAACCATAGTGATGTGGCTAACCAGCCACTAAGGTTAGAACACTGCCTTTCTGTTTTCAATATTCCTAATTCATCATTCATGTATATTAGCCCTGTTGGTACAAAATTGGATATTAGGAGTCAATTATAAATAAATTCAATACAAAATAAATGTAAATTGAAATGTTATTCTGTAATAAATAAAGAACAAAGTCAAATTAGATTCTCTATTATGTTGAGTGATGAAGGCCACTTGTCTGATAAAATGCATGATTCTATTTATAAAACCTTCTTGTTGTAAAAAGCCATATATATTCAAATAACAGAGTAGTGGGTGTCAGGGACTCTAGCCATGTAGGGAAGCACTAGGATGAGTGATATTATCAAGGGCTATAATGGAAGATATATCTTCCTAATTTCAGGATAGTTCTAAACAAAATCTATACCTAACAAAATAATGATGACACTAAAATTAATGTCAACTTTCAATTTCTAGACTGTATCACAGTTGCATAAGATTTAACTATTCAGGAAAACCTGGTATAGGACTCTCTGTATAGTATAGATTTGTAACTTCCAATAAATCTATAATTTTTACAAAATTAAAGAATATTTAGAAAGTCATCCCTGAACTTCTTTTGTCTACAGATGCATCCCTTCCCTCTGGATCAATATCTCCACCAGAAGGTTACACTGCTTACATTTGGGCAATCCTAAGGGAAACTGTGGTGCACTCTGCTCAATTTCACTATAAAACAAACCTGCTCTGACATGTCATTTACCAATGCCTTTGATATGAGAATTTTATTGGGTGGATATTATACTGAAAATAGTATTGATTTCATAATATTAGTTAGTAGCTACTATATTTGGAATCAATTGTTTATACCTATTGGCTTTGGAGAAGACTCTGGGTTTGGATTATTTAAAAAAATATACAATATTACTAAGTAGTGTGCAGTTTGGTTGGTCAAATCATTTTAGAAAAGACCTAAGGATATTTATACTCAGGGAATGGGAAGACATTTAGTGGGTTAGATTCCTTGCTGTTTAAGTGTTAACCTGAGTGTGAATACCCATACTGACTTACAAAGTAAGTCATGACTCAAGCACATTCGGAGGCAAAAACAGGAGGACAGCTGGAGCTTGGTGGCTGCCAGCTTATCTCCAAGTTCAGTGACAGTCCTGTCCCAAGGGGATAAGATAGAGAGTGACAGTGTAGGACACCTAACATCCACTTCTGGCCTCCACAAGAGTGTGCACAAGGCACACAGAGGCTCACAGATGCCACAGCCACCACACTATACACTCTTACACACAACCAAAGAAGAGCTATTTATTCAGTCCACTTGTATTAGTGACTGTAGGATGAGCAGTTGAAAGCGCATGCTACATGAATTCACTGGGATTTGCCATGGGGTAGAGAATGATAGAAATGCCTATCAGGAGAAGAGGATTCTCTCAGGATGAATGTGGAATATTTCATCTGCCAAGTCAATAGAAGCAGTGCTAAGAGTTGAGCAGATATATGTGTGGACACAATTCTTCTGGCCCCTCACCCCATGTAGGCATGAACAGACAGGCCAAAAATAATGCAATGGCTAGTGCAGCTCTTCCTCCTAGCTCACCAGTGATCACTCAGAAGCTATGTGTGTGGAGCATGACAGATCTGCCCTTTGCTTGGGCCCATTGGTTAGTATCCAAGATGCTTGTGACCAAACTTCTTTCTACACTGCAGTTATCAGAAAAGGCAAATGGGGAATTGTTAACAAGTACTTAGGAAGCTCCTCAGGGCTACCGTTTTTAGGCACATCTTGCTAGCAGGCTGTTTGGACAGGTTCCTGAAGTTTTGGAGAGCTAGCGCTATACTTGCTGGACAGGGCTGATGCACCAGACCTTGAGGCATGATGTCACGATTCCTTTAGAAACTTTTCAATTAGCTCAAATAAAAGCATGGTGGGCTGGTTTGGTAGGGTGGTTTGGTTTGTACTCACCAGACTTTGGCAACACAGAGATGTAAATTCCCTTTTTAAAGCACAGCCTTGGGCTGCTGGGATACCTAATATCACGAAGATCTCTGGACCAGCTCTGTTGTTTCCAGGAGAGAGAGTCAGGCATTAGGACGCTGTTCACATTGGCGATGAAGAATGTGGCATAATAGAAAGCATCAGATCGTCCAAAATCATTATGTTTTTCTCTCTGGAGTTTTATCGGCTACTTAAAATTGTGAATGTCCAGTGGAACAAATGTAGTAGATATCTGCCCCGTCTCTCCACTGCAGAAAAAAAAATATCTGGACAGAACTAGAACACAGGAGTAGAGAGCAGAAGCAGCAGCCAGGGGCCTGAAACTTTCACCACAGGAGGTCTTGTCTCCTGGGTGACATAGCATTGCTAGATTCTGAAAAATCTTTGAAGTGCACATGTCTCCACAGAAACCAATAATGTAATCCTAGATGTCTACATTTGTTTCCTTAGATACATAACACAGCACAAACAATTTGGTTGCAGTTTTAGGGGCGGTTGTTTATAGCTACTTAGTTAAATTAAGGGGCTTTTTGAGAATCAGGAGATGGGCCATTAGCCCTTGAAGATTTAAGCAAGAACCACAATCGAAAATTATAACCTCGCTTGCTTATGGGAATATTTTTTAGCTCATTCGTCTGCTTCTAAACATGTTTCTGTATATTATTCCTATAATATGTTTCTGTTAGTCACAGAGACTTCTCTCCCGGCTATGCTGACATGAAGCTTTCCTGAGACCAAAGGCAGAAATAATAAATTAAATAAGATAAAAGGGTAAACAAAGAGTTAAGGGCGGCGTATCACTCTCAAAGAAAGCCTCTAAAGTTGTTCCAAGGAAAAGTTCTGCACACTAAGAACTTTCTTTACATTTGTCCAGTCTTGAGAGACCTTTAATATCTGCAATCAAATGAGTTAAGCCTGCATGGAAAGGGAAAGGGCCTGAGCCATGAGTTTCAAAGCAAGTAAGCGAGAAAAGCAGGAACAGGCTGATGAATGGCTGTGTATTCTCACAGGGTGAGGTCATGCGTTTTCCCCATGAATAGCTATCTCCTTTTTTACTATTGACTACATCACCCATTTTATTTGGGATTATTTTGTTTGGGTGTCAGGGATATTTGTTCCCGTGACCACCCTTCCCCCATAGAAACCAACATTTTATCTATAAACACAAGACACTGAACCCTTTGAAGCAGGTAGGCCCAGAGCTGTTCAGCTGTTGCCCTTGACCTTAAGAGAACTTGTATTATTTTCCCTCCCCTGTTTCTCAGCTCAGATTCTATTTTCCTGCCAGCATAACACTCTGGCCATTCTCATGAAGGGTTTGCCGCTTGTGCTGAATTGGCTAAATCGCAGAAAATATTTGACATATATTTAATAAGTGTCATGTCAAACGCTAAGGGTTTACTTTCGCTGCATGCATTACCCTTGGTTGAACGGGCAGCTTCATTCAAGTCAGACTGAAGTGTATAACAGTGTGTATGTGTATTACTGTGACATTAAAAAAAGATAATAGACTCGAAAGCATTATCTCATTTTCATATTTAGCTTTAGCTTTAAAATCGACACAAAGGATAACAAAACAGTTACTGATTGGGTTTTAATCTAGTGATTTGCTCCAAGTATGTTCTTCAACTGTTTTAGTTTTTTAGACTTCAATAATAATGTTTATAAAAATAAATTCATAACACTTGGAATTTTCTCCATATTTATCTGGAGATGGTAAAGATACAAAGAGAAGAGAGAGGAAATGAACCTGAACATCTTCGCGTGTGACTATGAAGCAGTGCTGGCCATGGCATTCTCTAATATTAATTACATGCTAGTTTTATTGTACCACATTGTTGGTGTTTTGGGCTGTGTGCATGAACTTCCAGTGTTATGAAAACAAAAGGATCTTATTCTATGACCTGAAATGAACCAGAGAAAAGATTTGGTGGTACAGACAGCACACAAATAAGCTTCTTTTTGCCCTCTTGCTCTTTTCCCAATGCATTTGGTGGACTTACTGTACATTACATTCAGTATATAATACAAAACCTTAGAAAACTGTCATTAAGTAATCATAAGGTAAAGTAACTGATATTTGAAGAACATATATTCCTTGTGACATATAAGCAATATTTGGCAGGATGAACTCAATATTTCTAATTGTTTCCAGAAACCTGACTATCTAAACATATAATCTTAATTTTGGAAATGGATTTAAAAATAAATTAAAAACCCATGTATTTTTGAGCACTGGCGAACATAGTAAGATTCTCTATAAAAAGCCAAGTAAATAAATGTCTTAAAATAATACAAGGTCTCCTTTAAGCATTAACTCTTTTGGTAATATACATCTATCTGCAGTAATTGACATATTAGGAATAAACAAAGGTTGAATATATTGATTATGACTAGTTAATTAAATTAAATACATTCTCATTGATTTCTAAAGTCGAATATCAAAACCTCATACTTTAACGAGTGATCCAAGAACCCCAGCATTAAAATAAAATATCTCAAAATTGACAAAGAGTGCAAGAATGTAGGTGAACCATTAAAAAACACAGCTGATTCAAAACTTATATGTATTTCAGTCTTACAGGCAAACACAGCACCTTCATTATGAGGACACACTCTATAAAGCATCTATGACTCATGTCAAAGGGGTCAGAACCTACTTGACCGTCATTGAGCAAGGGTGGGTCTCCAGACCTGTGGTGTTTGTTTCTCCTCCTTGCTTTTTACAATGTACACTGCTTAGCCCCAGCTATGGTAGATTTTTGGCTGAAAAGAGAGAGAGAGAGAGAGAGAGAGAGAGAGAGAGAGAGAGAGATATTAAATGTTGATATTTTTCCAGTGAACCACCAGGAACTGAACACTGAATGTCAAGATGAAGTGGTGATGAAACGGAGGATCTCAGGTAGAACACCCGTAGTCACAATGGAAAGCCCCTTCCCTTCTTCCTGTTGATCCTGCTTCTCCTTTTACCTCTGTCCTTGGCTTTGGTAGCTCAGTGACACCTTTGTCTTTTCTTTGCTCTAGCTTCTCAATGCCTCAGTTTCCGTATTCTCACTTATGTCTTCTCATTAGTATATTTTCAGCACTGGGACACTTTTCTTCCCAGGGCCAATGTTGGCTGTACCTGGCAAGTGGTGAACTACAGTTTCTTGAGGTTGTATTGAATCCAGGGACTGTGCTTAGGAGTAAGTCACAGTTCCTAACCTTGGTGAACAGCAAATTTAAACAGAGCATGAGACAACAGATGAAGAATTGATCTTCATGTAGGAATAAATTATATCATGTCTACCTCAATGAAACAAGGCCTTATGAGAGGTAGGTCATATTTGAATTGAGCAGTGAATTTATCACAATGGACATCTATGGGAAGGGGTTTGAGAATTATATTTACCATTACTAGGGTAGAACAAATTGGGGAAGGAGCATGAAATAACCCATGAGGAATCTTAAAAGACAGCTTGAAGCTTCAAAGCTAATTAAGTAGCTAGTGATGATACTTTGAAAATATTTTTAAATAAAATAATGAAAACTTTGTTTTAAAATATTCTCCCGCTCCCCCCCCACTGTATGTGCATGTTCACATGAGCAAAAGTTTGTATGTGTATTGTACAGCTCAAACTCACCAAAAAAATTATTTTCTCAAAATCAAACTGTGAGACAGAAGCAGTGCATAGCACTTTCAAAAACAGTTATTTAAGGTCCTACTGAAATAGTTAGTTCTGCAACATATATTGAAAAACAATTTTACTAACTCTTTGTTTCCATTTTGAAGCCAATCAGAAGGAATGACAAGAGTCAGAGTCAGGAAACAAAGGCAATAAAGACAAAGGGACTTGAGCATAGAACAAAAAAAAAAAATCTACAAGTAAGGTGTGTGTGTGTGTGTGTGTGTGTGTGTGTGTGTGTGTTAAAGTATAAAGAGATTTTATTCACTTTCATTGGTGTGTCATTTTGGGTACACTCATAGTGTCTGCAATAAACAGAACAACTACAGAAAAAGAGAAAGTATCATACTGACTTCATTTTTGAAAAATATGAACTTGGGGTTACAAGCTCAGCACTTCCCTATACACAAAATGGCATGCTGTCTGAACAATATCGGAAGTGGAATATTATTTCTAAACTGCTAAATTCATGTATTATTATCAGATTTTCCACATACATTTAGTATTAACAAAGTATTTGCATAGAGAGTAAACTCTTACTTCTACAGTTTACTACATTTTACTGATAAGAATGCTTATGGACAAAGAATTTCTCATTGCAGATGTTCAAACTGTACCCAAATTTATATTTTTGCCCATCAAGACATGTTTCAAAATTCTTCCAAGAAATAAAATTGTTCCTTTTGTTACTGGTTTAACTTATAGAGTTATTTCCCCTTTGGGTAAATCATCATCATTTTTGTATATCCCAAACACATATATTAAGATGTTGAATTCCATACTTCCACAGCTTGGATGTAAGTGATGGGAATATTTTCCAAGTCAAAACATGTTAAGAAGGGCCAGTAACCATCATCTCAAGCATCACTTGTCTATTATCAAAGATTACACCTGGAAACTGTTCATCATCACTGAAGAGGCAGGGATCCTTGGGATGCAGTTCATCAGAATGACTAATACCAAGTTATTTTTCCCATAAATCTGCCTATCCTCCCACCATCTGTTATTTTCATTTTTCCAGAAAGTTAAAAAAATACTGATGGAATGTTTTGATCCAAGTGTAGTTAAATTCTTATGATTTATTCCTAGGTCCCAAGATGACATTTCAGCCAAGCCTATAGTTGGGGAATTGCATCAGGCTGTTTTCTGCTACGAGAATCTTGGTGAGACATCTGCAGGCCAAAGACAGAACTGCTCAAGAATTTCTTTACTGGCGGTATTTCCATTTCAAACAGGCCAGCCTCACGAGTGCAAAATATGTTTTAGATTTGCAACGAATTACTAGAATTTCTCTAAAGGTTTTATGTTTATAAAATAAAATATGTGATTACTGGAAAGATGGTGTGCATTACGGTTGAATACGTATTTAGTCATTTGGAACTGGACAAATGGAAGAGCATGCACATTCAAAGGTTTTAATCCAGATGGCATTTTGTTCAAATCAAACATTATTCATCGTGCAGTATGTGCAATATTCTTTCTGTGTCTTGTAATGTGGAAGAATTCAAAGATGATCCTTGCATTCATACACATTATAGATGAATGTGAAAGAGATGTTTTTCCCTTTGTCAGTGTATGTGTATGGGCTTGTGAGAATGTACACACACACGTGCTATATTGTGCCTCTGGAGATCTGAGGAAACCCTCACATGTTGGATCTTTCCATCCACTTGGTTTGAGGCTGTGTCACTCTCTCTGCTTACCACCAAGGATCCCACGCTGGCTAGTCCATGTATGTTTTTCTCCTTCTCCTGTTTTACCAGAGGGACACTGAGATTAGAAATGAGCTACTACATTCAAATATATCTTGAATCTAGAAAGGTGGCTCAGAAGTTAAGAACACACAGTGCTATTCCAGCGGATCTGAAACTTGGTACCAGCACCAATGCCAGGCAGCTTATACCTGCGTGTCAACTCTGGTACGAGGACTTCTGACACCTTTGGCCTTTGCAGGAACCTCCACTGGTGTGCACATATCATGGTTTTAAAATATTTTAAAACTGCTAAATATCATATGTGCTTGCAAGGCAAACCGACAATTAATCTACCTAGCCAGTCCTATTCTAAGTACTGTTTTTCACCTGAGGGGTGATAAATCCATGGATGTCACTTCTGAAATCAAGACTCGGAGAGATAGGTATTTTAGTGAAAGGAACACAAGAGTTTCTGACTATTCATCTGAGTTAACTCTTAGTGTTTTGATTTTTTACTCTCTCTGCTTCCATCTCCTTTATCCCGGCCGTAGGTCACTCTTTTTATTGTTAGAGAGTCACCTCTCTTCTCTTGGTCCATGCGATCTGGATCCTGCCTCAGTCTTTTGGAGTGATAGAGCAGGTACAGAAGGAATGTGACATTGTATGACAAAGGGAAAAGAGAAAGATCTTCTCTGAAGATCTGGGGTACGGCATGAGTGCCCACCCTGCCCGCTACATTTCAGTACAGCACTAAAATTCCTGTACATAGTAAATAGGACCATGTTTTAAAAAGTCACGTCACAATGACTCAAAGACTTAAATATGTAAGAGCTGAAACTTTGAAAACATTAGAAGAAAACAGGAAAACCGTCAGGGAGCCAGTGTAGATGACACTCTGTCTCACTCTTCTATAGGTGAAACCACAAAAGTCAAGTGGAACGATCGGGTTTATATCTACCTAAAGGCACATACACAACAAAGAAGACAGCCACAGTGGAGAAAATGAGAGAAACTATTTACAAGCACTTTACCTGTAAAGAAATTATTAGATCCAGAATAGATATGTGACTTTACTTAACTCATCAGGAAAATGGGCACATTTAACATTTTTATTCTTTATTTTTAATTTTTGTTTCATGTGTATTGGCCTTTTGCCTACATGTATGTCTGTGTGAGGGTGCCAGAGCCTCTGAAACAGGAGTTACAGTTGTGAGCTGCCTTGTGGATGATAGGAATTGGGTCCTAGTCCTTTGGAAGAGCAGCCAATGCTTTTAACTGCGAAGCCTTTTAAATTTTATTTATTTTTATTTAAATATGGTAACATTTAAGAGTGAAAGACTTATCTGGGCATTTATTTCTTAAGAAGATATTCAAATGACTGCCCAATACATGAAAACAAAAATCAACATTGCTAATCACCAACAAGTATTCAGACCTTTTCTATCATTTCCAGCATGCACACTGCTGCTTCAAGTACAGGAGGAGAGACAGTTTTGTCCTTCAGGCATGATGTGCAGTTTTCCTTTTGGCTTAAATCAGGAAGACATGAGGACAAGTGTAAGAGACACCACATTTCTTACCAATAGTACTTAAAATTAGGAATTGAAATTAGCACAGAGAGCAAATACACATTATGGCTAAGATTTTGAGTATCCTCATTCTTTATGAACTCACATCAGACCTTCCAAGTGCTTAAAAAAACATGTACAACTGGCAAAGAATTTTTTAGAAAGTGTCTAATGTTTTCACCATCTTAAGTTCCTGACTGATTTGTGACTTACTAGTGATCCTCCCAGCGAAAGATATTTGTTTCATTTTGTTTCACTCCCAGAATCCATTACAGGTGATTTGTGATGTTTTCCCCAAGCATATCTTATCATAGACTCATTTTCAATTTTCTTTTAACAAATAGTGATCAATAAGAAGATAAAAGTTTCCACTTTTCTCGAGGGACAGTCAGTTTCAATACTCTGAGATTACCCAGTAAGAAGAGCACAGTGATCTGGTCATCTTGACTTAAAAAGAAATTGAAATTATCTGAGTTGTAGATCTGCCATATCCTCCACAAGGAATGCTTTGTATCTATAATAAGAGTTGAAATTGTAAGTAGCAACTGTACATTTTGGTGAGGAAGCATTAAGTTCAGTGTTACGTTATACGTGTTATATCTCATAGCAATGAAATGTGATGAACAATTCTGGATTATGATATGGAGTAATTGATATATAAAACTCTAATCTGAAGATAAAATCCAATCTTTACATCCGGTGGCTCTCCATTGTCCTACAAAGCAGAGCAAATATAAGCCCATAGTGGTAGGTTTTATTGTCAGAGGCCATTAATGTGGTAAAATACTTCCTGAAGGAAATGTTTTCTAAATTAAAGGTGATAAAACTCAAGAGAGTAGTGGTGAAGGTGATTGATGGCAGTAAAACCCAGATACTTTAAAATTCACAAGGAACGTTCATTAAGGTCTCCTTGCTAATTCTATTGGTAACCCTACACAGGTCATCCTCTTTAGCATTAAGAGGCAGCCTCTTGTCCATTCTGTGAACAGTACATCTACAGCCTAGCTCGCATTCCTGAAGTCACACAGCTATAGTGCAGGGATCTGATTTGACTCCAGGCTTACTTCACTTAAAATCTTGAGTCTATGCACCTGTGTCTTGGTTTCATGCCTTTGTCTAATGGTCTTTCTTTTTTTATGAGCCCTCATCTCACACTGCCTTGAGCCTTAAGTGCTATAAAGAAAGGAGCCCAGTGAGGCTGGTCATGGCCTGGGGCCATGACTCCAGCACTCCTTATATGGTATACTAATGTGGACAGCACTGTTGAATCTTAAAACAAAACAAAACAAAACAAAACAAAAACCACCAAAAGTTAAATATTCTACCCCTAAAGCCCACTCCAATTATTACTCAGTCAGTGGAGTTTGGTCCGTCATGGGCCTTCATGGTCTTCTAGAATCCCCATATCAGAAGGTAAATGTCACAAACCCCTTCAGCTTCTTCAGTCTTTTCTCTAACTCCTCCAATGGGAACACCTTTATCAGTTCAATGGTTAGTTGTGAGCATTGGAACATCCACCTCTGTAAATGTCAGGCTCTGGCATAGCCACTAAGGAGGGATTTGCAGCCCCATGGGTAGAGCAACAATAACAACCAACTAGAGCTCTCAGAGTCTGAATCACCTCCCTAGGAGTACACAGGGAGGGACCCATGGCTCCAGTTGTATGTGTAAGGAAGGATGGTCTTGTTGGGCATAGGTGGGAGAGGAGGTCCTTGGTCCCATGAAGGCTGGATGCCCCAGTGTGGGTGAATTCAAAGACTGGGAGATGGGAGTGGGTGGGTAGGTAGGGGCATACCCTCATAGAAGCTGGAGGGGGGGAATGGGATAAGGGGTGTTTGGGGGGAGGAAATGGGGAAAGGGGAAAACATCTGAAATGTAAATAAATAAAATATCCAATTTAAAAAAAGGGGGGGGAAAGGAAGGTAAATATCTTTTAGTGGTGACAGCAATCTTATCAGTGTTTTCTGATCCTCTTATACCTTCCAAGTATTGTTCTTACTCTAAACCAGAGGAACCAGGGGTTAAGGATTCTGATTGTCCTAACAAATAGACTTGATTTCATTAGCTTTAAAGGGTTAAGGAGAAAAACTAAGTAGAACAACTCCATATTGTAACTTTAAATTTTTCAAATCCTACTTTTGATGATGGTTCTTATATGCTTTAACCTTCCTTGTAACCCACCACCCTCCAGAGGTAGTGGAAAAGAAAGGATGCAGGGGAAGTGGACCTGTTTAGAAAGGTATTTTGGAGCAAGTTCTGTCTGTGTTGTCTGGAAATCGGAAGATCAGTTCACAGATTAGCAGGCAGTCGCAGCTCAATCCACTCACAAACACTTCACAGATATACCAGCAGTCCAGTTCGGTGCTCGCTTTAGCAGAACATCCTCTCTCCTGTGTCTGCTTCAGCAAAGTGTTCCTTCACTAGTCTGCCTTAGTCTTTCACACCTATGTCCACTTTACAAAAACGGTCCTTCACATTTTTTGCCATAGCAAAACACCATCCATCCTACTTTCCAAAGAACCCTTAAGTTTCCACTTCACCATATACTCTAACATCATTCACTGGAAGTACAAAGTTAAAGGATACATCCTGTGTATCCTGTAGTGGTTGTAGCAGCTGTAAAATTCTTCTGACTCAGAGATCACTTTCTGTGAGGACAGCAAGTTAAATGTTTTCCTTGGTGAATTCTATTTTGAACAATATCCTAGAAATATTCTTGTGATGGTTCATCTAGAGAATATTTATTAAAAATGTAAGAAAGTATGCTTATCAGCCAAAGGACTTTGCCAAAATTAAATCTATAGGCTGTCCCGTGGAACTGCAATATTTTTTTCTTTGACAACGCTGAAAGCAAATGACTCTCTACTCTCTAAGGACCACTTCCCCAGGAAGAAAAACTACATTTATTGATCACTGAAACTTGAAGGTCTCTCTTTTTGAGGTGTTATTTTTATGAGTCTTTTACTTTATCATATAATTATTCCAGCTCTGAATTTGCCTCTGGGTTCTTTGAATTGTGACAAAACAGCTGGTCCATGACAAGTTGCCAGAGTTAACAGCCGCCTGCCCGTCACACTCCACTGCCAACCACGACACCAGTGATGAACACAATCCCAGCTTTAAATGGGCACATTAAAAAAAATCAGAAAACTGTCTCTGTGACATTGGGCTGTCAAGTAGCAAAGAATACACACACACACAATAACCTGTATCTAATTCATCATTTCTTTAATGCTTGTCTCATTTTGTCTTTTAGTAATAACCAAAAGGGCATTCATATTAAGTACAGGCTTGAGCAGCACATGCAGAAGAAAGCATACAATATGTCAAATGATAAGAAATAAGAAACAGTAGATACCCCATCTAACAGAATTTAGGACAATGAAGAATTGTAGCAAATTGGGAAAATAGTGTATTTGCATAGTACAAAGACACATGCAAAGAGCTATGGAAAGAGGCAAAAACGTGATGGGAACATAAGTTATCATATTCATTTCCTTTAGGTGAAATGTCATCACATGCAACATTGTCCATAATCATCACAAAAGAAAAAACAGATCCTTACGGTATAAAAATGCAATGCTGTATTTTGTTATACAGCACTTTGTATTTGAAAACTTAAATATCTCATTGTATTCAGGCTTTCGTTCTGCTTTAAAAAGTTCAACCTCTCTCTTTCAAGGCTAAGGAATCTATGAGGAAGAGGAGGTAAAGAGACTGGAAGAGTCAGAGGTGAGAGATAACTCCAAGGAAACAATGTCTTCCAGAAAGAACAGCTCTGGTACACACATGAAGGCACAAGGATTTTGGCAGCAAGCACAGACTTACACATTTTCAAGCAAGATGGTGTCCAAGAACTGAAGAAGGGAAGTGGATACTGGTCCTCACTTCTAACTAAGAAGCTATTTGTAATTGATGCCCACTGAAATAGGGAAAATCAATTTTCTTCCACAATCTGTTACTGGCTATATCAACCATACCCCTGGGCAGGTCAACACAAAGATAATGCATGTTTTGTTTTATTTATTTAATATTGTGTGGGTTTTTGTTTCATTCTGTTTTATTTTGATATTCTTTTCTCCTTATTTATTTTTTCTTTGGTTGTTGTTGCTGTTTGTTTGGGTTGGGTTTATTTTCTGCTATGCTGTTGTTGTTTATGTTTTGAAAGAGCTAGAAGAAAGTGAATTTGGGTAGGCAGGGAAGTTGGCATTGGGAGAGAAGAAAACATGATCAGAAGGCATCGAATTAAAAAAATAAATAAAAAGTGTTGCAGGTGTATGTGTTTGTGTGTATGTGTGTGTGTGTGTGTGTGTATGTGTGTGTGTGTGTACGTGTGTGTGCATGTGTGTGCTGTTAGTATAAGTGCCCACATGAATGTAAGGGTACCAGTCCCTGTTTCCACTGTATTCACTGTTGCATACTCTATGCCAGCAGGCACTGAGCTTTGGGCAGATTCTCCTGATTTCGTTTCTCATAGTAACAATAAGATTGAATGATTATCAACAATACTTTATTTTCCTTTCCCTGCTTCCTACTGTCCAGATAAGCCTCAGCAGTCTCATGGAACAGTTATTATAAGGTGCACTTTTCAGAGCAGGCACTGCATCCTGTCCTTCACCCTACCCCAGGAAGGCATTTCAACCTTCACCCCCCACCCCTTCTGTTGCAGTGGGCTTAGCCACAAAAACTCTCAGAAAATTCATAACTACTGGTTACCCATTGATTTTGGTCTTCTACCAATCAAAGTTTTACTATTGACAGAGTGAAAAAAGGAGAGCCTGAAAAGCCAGGGCAGTGCCCTGGTGGAGGAGGTATCAGCATCCCTGATAAAAGCTAAGTGTGTTCTTGCTTTCTCCTCGGTCCTCCTTCAGCATGCTCCAACCACCACACTTTCAGTGTATAAACTGTAAGCCCACATTATCCCTACCTCAATGAGCTGCTCTTTTTTTAAAAAAAATATTTGTTTAAATGTCATGTATTTATTGTTTTTAATTGTTCTCCCTGGCTGAATGAAAACTACAGGAATGGTTTACAAAGACTTGTCAGCATTGTTTCTTCTAACTGAATTCCCCTGGAACACAGTAGAAACTCAGTAAATATTTATTGATTGTGGAATGAGTGAGTGAATGAATGAATGAATGAGTGAGGAAAAGATGGAAGAAAATGAAGGTGAAATGGTGAAAGTTGTTTTCATCTCTCTTTTTTCTGCAATAAGAGAGAATTTTCAGCTTCCCCATAATACTAGTGATTGACATTTCCCATAATATTTTCGCACCTTTTTTTCCCCCACGATTAAATTTGTTTCACATTTGAGTATCGTTCTGAATGCTCACCTAAAAGGAAATCAAAAGTAAATTACTTCTATCATTGAGAGCTGTTTACCCTTAGGAAGCAATCAGTTTCCCTTTTACACGTTTCATGTATACTTTCAAAGAAAATCTCAAAGAGAAACAAATTGACTTGAAACACCATAATTATCAGTATTTTTCTGCCAGATGCTTAAGTAGCTTTTTCTTATGTATTCCACTATTCACACGCACTTTGAGCTGGAATTCGTGACAAGTAAGTTTGTTATAAATGAACACAGGGTCTGGGCAAAGGGTCAGTGAAGCACACAACATCTCACAAACAGCCCTCAGTTCAGTTTTTCCGCTACCTTAAAAACAGGACAAGTTTCTCTTTTGTTGTTTTTGTAGCCACACAAAAGGGTTGAGCAAACTTAAGTTGTTGAGGTTTGCGTATCAGAACATCTTCCAGAGGACAATGAATGTATTGCTGCAGATATTTCTTATTCATGTGGTAATATTTCAATAGGTTTATCTATTTAATTTTTGGGGTGACAAGCACATGCCATATAATTTGTATAAAGTTCAGAGGACTCACTTGTGGAAATTGTTCTCTCTTTCTGACCAGTGGTTTCTGGGGTTTGAACTTAGGTCACTTCGTTTGGTGGCAAGCGCCCTAACCCTTTAAAGTATTTCACTGGTCCTATATACTTTACAAAATGATTTAATTGGCTTACATTAGATAGCAAATAATTAACTTTCTTTGGAATTATCTTAAAACATTTTTTCATTACTTGATGCTTATTTACAGGATAAGAAACACAATATTATGTATTATAATAAGACCAAGTAATTTCTATCTATGTACTTAGTCAACTTATAACACTTTAGATAAAATGATTTCCTAAGGTAATATAGGATTATATGATTAAGAAAATAAAATGAGCAAAAGAACTGACATGGGAATTCTATACAAACTCATTTGATAAGGAGGAAGAACCTTATCTGCCTCTACATGAAGACCCTTTCCTACGTACCGCATACTTACACCCACTTGGTCCTGAGTAGAGAGCCCTCTGAGTTGTGCCTGAGCATGTGAGTTTCAGAGGCACTGCATGCTTCTTCAGACAGTAAAAAAAGGATTACCTATGTCTACAATGTTATTTAAAACTCACTTTCTATACAGATCAAACCACGTGAGCTTAGGGATGTGACAAGCCAAAAACAACAGCAGTTTTACAGATTTTCAAGAAAGAATTTTCATGCTGATTGGCACACTATTTTATGATTGTAAAACTGGGACTCTCATAGAGATCAACCACACAGTCTACACAGCAGTTTGCATAGACAAATAGAAGCTGAAAATGCACCTATGCTTACCAAGCAGTGCCTCCGAGAAAGTCTGATTGGCTCTCACCATTGCAAGCTGTCTTCCTTTTTGGCCGAATGAGTACCATCTAATTAATGATGACAGCCAACTGTACAAATCATTTCACCTTTCTATAGTCTAATAGCTGGAAGCAAGCGACATGGCTCACCCATAGCCAAAGGGAGGCAATTATACAAAGATGTATGTATTAATTATTTTAAATTATGTTCAGTTCATGACACATGTACTTGTTAATCAGATGTAGGTATGACAGCCATTTGGAATCTATAATCCCCACAAATCAATGTGTTTCTAGCTTTTTTATCTGTGTATTTATGTCTTTACTGGCCAGCCATTGCTTATTTTACTCTGTATATTCCAATTAGTTTTGCCTTATAAAGTGTTCTTAATTGTAGATAATTCCTATTCTTGATCTCCTTGCAAGCAAAAAGTCTTTGTCAGTTTTGTCACTCAGATATGATATTTTTCTTAGTATACTTTTCCCTAAGCATTTCAAAGATGTTCATATAAATATAGGTTTGTGCTTTTTGTTCAAAATCTCTCTTTCAGCTGTCTCTCTATCTCTCTCTGTCCCTCTCTTTCTGTCTCTAATATATATATATATATATATATATATATATATATATATATATATATATATATCTCCAAAGCCTTGCTATAAGGGCTATTTATTAACTTAAGTTCCATCACATGACTTAGTCTCCTGACTACTGGGATGACAGCCTTATGTGACCACAGTCAGCCCTCCCATTAACTGTATTGTAATTTTTTGGTCATTATTTTAAGGAGTTTATTTTATGAAAATCTGAGCAATGGCATAGATTCATGGGCAAGCTAGTAAGCTGATGCAGGAACCAGATGTTAGTAGAATAACCACACACTACGAAAGTTAAACGTTACTGAAAATAGTGGGAGACAAGTCCACAGTCCTGCATCTGAGGAGCAAAGCAGCAGGAGTAACTTACATCCTGAGCTAGGCATGCTTGAAGTAAATCTGATTGATGAAGAGAAAGTAAGTGCAAGGTGGGAAAAAGACAAATGAATACTAAGGATTTCTACATGCAAACTACATTGAATACTTTTGTATATTGTTTTCATGGTTCTGAATAGCTATTAAGCAAAAGCAATCAGTGTCATAGCTAAACAATCTGAGGGCTGAACAGGATAGCTTGGCGTGCTCATACACACCTGCAGAGTATGACTGCAGCCTCAGATCCTGGGGATGAGGAGTTGGTTATGAGAGCATGCACTGCTTTTCCAGAAGAACAGAGTTCTGGTCTCAGTTTCCTTGCCAAGTGGCTAACAACCACCAGTAACTCCAGCTTCTGGGAACTTGAGACCATTTTCTGGCCTCTGCTGCCCCTCACTTGCACAAATACAAATCTGTACACATAAACAAAACAAAACAAATACTCAGATCATCTTGACTTTAGTCTGACTGAGCAGACCTGGAAGAAGGCGTCAGTAACTAAGGAGCCTTGCCCAGCTAGTTGAGATGAAGGGCACTTACATTGCTGTTTCTTGATTGCATTTGGTACATGGATCAATGTGCCAACAAACAATTCATGACAAAGAAATTGTATATCATTGAAAGTCTAGGCATACACTAGCCAAAGAATAACACAGTTTCTACTTTAGTGACTCTTGAAAGGGATGTGCTGGAGGATGGGTCCATATAAAATACTTGGTCAGTCTTCATGCCCTAACTATGCTTTCTCTACTTCTGTTTTGTCTCTTTTTATTCTATTCACTGGGAAATAGTAAACTTTCCAACTCCTTTTAATAACTGGCTTCTTAGGGTGATAATCAGTTATCTTTGAAACAGAAAAATTTAAAGTCTTTTGTCAGATAGTAATTGTACAAATCCATATATACATAATGTATACATAGTAAAATATATATATATATATATATATATATATATATATATTACAATTATATAAACACAAAGAAAACAAATGTGTAATTTTGAATAAGGTTATTAAAAATGACAAAATCTAAATAATGTTAATAGGTTGTATCAATGTGGATTCCTGTACTGTGTTATTTTTCTAGCTACTCAAGACAGTCATATTTTAGAATCTAGGTGAAGGGTGCCGCAATTTGCCATCATGTGGAGGTTTATACAGAATGACTCCCATAGGCTCCTGTGTTTGAATGCTTAGTCATTACGAAGTGATACTATTTGACAGTGTGTGGCCTTGTTGAAGGAAGCATGTCACTAGAGGGTGGGCTTTGGGGTTTCAAATGCTCAAGCCAGGCATGTTGTCTCTTTCTTTTCCTGCTGCTTCTAGATCAAGATATATAGCTCTTAGCAACCATGTCTGCTTGCTGCCTTTCCCTCCAACCAGGAGGATAATTGACTAAGCCTCTGAAATTGTAAGCAAGCCCCAAATAAATGTTTTCTTTTACGAGAGTTGCCATGGTCATGGTGTCTCTTCCCAGTAATAGAAAACTAAGACTCAGTGTTATACCCAAATTCATGTAAATTTACAATTTCCCCCATATAAAGTTTCAATAAAAGTTAAAACTTTGGAATCGACATTAAACTAACATAGTTGAGTCAGACCTGACAAAGCACAATTTACAGGAGACATTTGAATGTCCCTTGGTATTACTTTAATTCATTGGCCAATATGTCTTTCAGTTAAATTAAATTAAAAGTAACATTTACCAGAGAACCAAATGAGAGACAGTTTATTCTGTTTTCTTGGCCACACATTTCAGTGATGAAATATATTTGCTTGCAACTAACTTTTCCTTGTTGACCTTTGTCTTCTTTGTATCTAGAATTTACATGCAGAAGTTTTTTGTGTACATGCTTACTGAAAAATTAAGACTATTTCTACTCTTTCATTGACATTTGCATTTTAATACTTTTTAATTATGTTGTAGTAAGCATACAAAGTAATGGTCTTTGTTATGACATTTCCAAGCACATATCATTCTCCCTGGTTCTTCCTCCTCTCTCATTGTCCTCCCTGCCCCATTCCCATTTGCTGGTCCCCTTCCACTACCCACATAATGCCCCCTTCAGCTTTTGTGAAATATACTTTACTGCCCCCTCCTTTTGACTTTTATTTTTAATACTATTAAAAATATCCACAGGAAGGAGAAACATACATGAGCAATAAGTGTGAGTGTGACTTGTAAGTTTGTCTGTTTCAGAATTAAACATGTATAAGAAATTTATATGAGATGCTGCTTGGCACTATGCCAGTCAATGGTTTGAAAATTTCTATGTCAATGAATCATTCTTCTGAGATCATCGGCATCCGTATCTTTTCATATGTTAGCCTCCCTTGGACATGGAGGGGCCCAAAAATACTAGGAATATTTCTGAGTAATTTATTTTATCAAACTATGTGGAGGAGAAATTGTATATATGAACACATCCAGTTAGCTAAAAGGCCAAATATGACAAAAAGTTGAGCCTTCACGTGTCAGAGGGAGTTTCCTGCTGTATCATCATCCTGATGGCATGAAGGTGGAATGATAATGTTCTCATGAATCTTCAGTTTGATGAGAAAAAATCTCGAGGAACTTGCCAGCCTCTGTAATCCATATTCCTCATTGCTCATAATAATTCTGTAATCCTGTATATTCTAATAATTTCATTTATCTGGAGAATTCAGAGTAATCCAAATGCTTAAATTTTAGGATGAAGTTAGACCTTTTAAAGGCTAACTTATGGAAGATAGTATATGGCTATAATTTTCTAGTCATTCTTCAGAATTAGTTATCAATACCAGAAACATGTAAAAATTTGAACAGTAGCCAAATTATAATCTACCTTGTGAATTGCTTTTATTTTTAAAGTGTAAAATCTTTGTGTGAAATGAGAAACAAACGTAGACTATCTAGTCATATAGATAATGCATATATATCATGTATATGGATACATATTTATACAATAGATATAAGGAGATAAAATACATACATAGGGGTTGTTGAAGACCCTTAGTGGGTAGGAGAATTTACTATGCCAACATGAGGACCTGTGTTCATGGATGTAAAATGCTATGTTTCACCACTAATGCCAGAAAGCCCACTGCTATAGAATGCAGAGTCAGAGAATCATCAGGCTTTACTGGCCTCGCATAGCACTGGGTACACTTGGAGACAGTGTCTCCAAATGAGTAGATTAGAATGATGGAGAAGCTATTTAATGTCCTCCTCTGGTTTCCGCGCATACACATGGACATGAAACCCATGCTCACGTGGACCTGCATACAACAGGTAAACACTTGCCACCATACATGCATTTATACATATATAAAAATGTTAAAATATATGCATACATAATATCTGTGCCACTTACCAATCTCAAATATTAAGGAAGACTTCTAGATGAATGTGGAACAAATAATCAATGAAGAAACAAAAATTGTTGACTGAAAGTTAGGGACAAAACCCTATAAAACAAGATTCTTTGCATGATAATACTTACTTGAAATAATGGAAACTTCAAAGTGTAAAAATGAGATACTTTACATTATGAGGCTTGGTGAAAATCAGCCTAGATTATCTTTATAAAGATGTGATTTGGGGAACAACAGGATAGTGAAGACACCCAAAAATGCAATGATGAAGGCTGATGACTTAAAGATGAGGAAACACAACATTGCTTAAAATAGCATAAAATCAGTCTTCCAACTTCCTACAGTCAGGCTGGCAGTACATCTTCATCACAGAGCAAAACCAAGAAATACTGAGTTTGTTACTGCACTCTGAATCCTATGAATTCTCTAAGTGAATGCCAGCTGACTGTCATGTGTCTTCCAGCTAAGTGCCATGTCTGCATTTGATTATTCCCATCTGTCACCATGCTGGAGTCTTAGTCTCCCAGGGCCTCTGGGGCCTGTAGGGCTTTCAGTTCAGATGTTAAGGTACCATGGGAGAATATTCTTTCAGCTCTGCATGTGACACAAGAGAATATAGGACATTTATCCATGAGACTATTTGCTTACTGATAATTCAACAAAAAGCTTTGTAGAGGATGTAAACAGGAGGAACTGAATTGTGAACAAGAGGAGAAGGTTGAGTCAAGTTTACAAAGTACATTTTCCTGTTTTATTTAAGGAAAATCAAATTGTTTTCCCCCCAGTGATCCTATGTGTCTGGAAGGATGAGAACTACTTGTTTACAGTTATAGTTCCTTAGCATGTACTCACATCCTCTTAATTTTTCCATCACTTATAACTTTCTTCCAAGATTCCTTCATGGTTTGTTTATCTATTCTATCATTGCATTCATCCTTACTTAATGATTAGCTCTTTGTATTCATACATTCATATCTGCATCTTAGTAGCATGAGCGGTTCAATTTCTACTGTCTGTAAAGTCAGGCTGTCCATCATGTTTTGTTTCTCTCTTCTGTTGCAACATTCATCCTTACTATGATACATTCCTGTTTGTATCTTGGTAGTATTAGCAGTTCAGTTTCTACTTCCCAGAAGAGTGTTGTCCTCTATTCCCACACATTTACATTTAATTCCTGGTTCCAGGCAACCTCCATGGGGGAAGGTCCTGCCTACCCTGTTTCAGTGGGCTTACAGAATTCTTCTACTGATCATTCATCTTCATTCTCACTTTGAGATATTTGCATGTGTCTCATGATGACTACATAAAGACTACTGTATATCTTCTCATCTTCTATAGCTTATGTGATATCCACAGGTACATATAAAGCATGATGCATATATTTTTTTAAAGAACTTAGTGAATATTCAAGATGCCTACTGAAGATTAATTTGGCTCTACTCCTGGACAGCCCTATTCTTCAGCTGCTCAGTCATAATTCAACTATGGAAGGACTTCTTGATTTTTTTTTATTATTTTGATATCATTAAGTTTTCTAATGTAAGCACATAAACGAAAAAAACACACACTATTTTTACTACGACTTTAAATAATCCACCCAGTTATACAATTTTTATAAGGCTATGAATCCTCTTGGAGGATTTTATTGGACTTTGACAGGACATGCAAAGAACTCTTCAATTACAGGTTATATATTTTTCCATCCTAGTATATTCTTTTTCCCACAGGAAAAATAGTTGTCTTCACTGAGAGATATCAGTGGTAAGACAATGCTGTTCATAGCTGTTGCTGGGAAGCAGAAAATGTGACAGGTGTGTACATCTAGAGCAATAGCAAGCAAGATATTTGAGACATCTGGTTTTTCTATCTAAAATCCACCTTTTTTTCTTTCTCTGTAAGTGTTAAGACATCTCTGTACACACACACTTTCCCTAATTCATCATACACTTGTTATTTGAAATGTTTGTAACATTTCTCATTTACCAATTCCATTACCCTTTTCCACATGTTAACTCTTTGGTTGAAGCCTAACAACACTCCCGAGTTTCCTAGGACTCTACCTTTTGTACCAATATTTAGATGGAATCTCCTCTGCCTGACTCTCAAACCACTTTGGATATCAACTGAATGAATTGTACATGTTTATTGCTTCCTATGGACTAGATGATTTTATGAGTTAGTAATATTTATGTGAATTGAATAATACAGTTACTTTAATGAGTTACTCTAAGAGGCACTGGCCTATCTTTTGTAACCAGGCCAGGCTGCTAGCAGTGAAACTGGGACATCAACCCAACCACAAAACCTTCAAGCTGTAATCTCTCCTGCTTGCAAGACATGCTGGGGCAATGGTGTCACAGAGCTTGTGAGGGTAGCCAACCCATCACTGGTACAATTAGAGGATCACGTCATGAGTGAGAGCCTGTGCCTGATACTGCCTGGGTGGCTGGGAACCAGAAGTAAGACAGCCCAGAGACCCAGGATAGAAACAAATAAGATCAGGGGGAAAAAGCCAATGAAATGATTCATAATGATATTCTACTATACTAACAGACAGATGAGTGCCTAGCCCAATTGCTATTAGAGAGGCACAAACTAACAACTAGTAGGAGCAGATGAAGAGACCCACAGTGAAACACTAGGTGGAGTTATTGAGTCAGGGGAAACCCGGCGGAAGATGGGGAGGAGGGATTGTAGGATCCAGTGGAGTCAAGGCCACCACAAGATCATGGCCCACAGAATTAACTAAGTAGGGCTCAACGGTCTCACAGAGACTGAGGCAGCAAACACAACAGACCGAGTATGATTCTGAGCTACATACTCTGCATATCCTTTATGGTTGGGTAGCCTGGCATTCTTGTTGGACTCTCAAAACTGGGAGTGAGGGTGTCCCTTTCTTCCTATTGGGTTACCATATTCAGAAGTGATATAAGGGTTTATGTCCAGTCTTATTGTATCTTGTTAGGCCATGTTAGTAGCTATGCTTGGGAGTACTGCTGTTTTTGAGGGTTGGGAAGGGAAGAGAAGTTGATCTAGGGGAGGGGAGGTAGAAGGAGGAACTGGAAGGGATGAGGGGGGAGGCCGTGGTCCATATGTACTGTATGAGAAGAATAAAGGTTAAAAAAAAGAGGCACTGCTCCATGTAACCAAGTTCTTATTAATTCATAACTCAGAATGCCAAGTTAGTACTAGATTCATGTACAGATTGAAATCCAGAAGTGATCAATATCCCGGAGAAGTTTTGATGGGCAGATTTCAGGGGGAAGTAAAACTTCAGATTCAAACATTACTTCTGAGTACCAAGTTACAAAGCATATGAAACTTTCTGGAAGATAAGCTCCGATAGTCTTTATGGTACTTTACTTTGTAGTGTTTTTTCCACTGAGAAATATTACTGGAATAAAAGCTAGAGTCAGCAGAAAGAGGAATAGCCACTTCCTTGAGCAAATTAGGAAAATGCTGAAGGTCTTGCTCTTTGTACCTCACCACTCTGACAGACTGAATTAATTAGGCCAAACCAATAAAATTTCCATTATCTTTGGTCAAAAATAATCTAGTATCATTAAAGACACATGGTCCAAAGCAATGCGTTTCTCCCAATGCTAAATCAGCTGTGACAGTTAAATTGAAGTTTCCTCTTGTTTTCTTTTACCATGGCCAACATGGTCTTATCGTGAAGACTGTGTCCTGTTGCCCCCCATCCAGTTAGCAACAAAGGTACATATCCTAATATAAGGGGACTTTTTCTTCAAGATGATATACTGTACTGCTTTCTACCTATTTCTACTAGTTTTAAGTAGAAAGTCATGCTTCCTGGAACCTGAGTCCATGGCCTCAAAAGCATTAGTAAGATTAAAGTAACCCGTTTGACTATAATATAGCTGCCTGTTTTGGAGAACTCTATCATACTGCTTCACATCTGTGAGACTATTATAGAGATTAAATATTCAGCCTAACCTTGAAATACAATGCAATTTAGTGCAGTGATGTTGACATGGATAGCTACTTATATAATACAATGTATTTGTTATTTATTCTATTCTTAATATAGTATCAAATGTAGCTTTCTCTGGTTAAATGGAATTTCAAACACATGGCAGTTTCACAACATGGATTCTGAGAATGAAACTATAGACAGATTTTGATATGATATTAAATTTTATAACTTTAACTGTTCTTTCAAGTTTGATTTCAAATAGATACCACCTAGAATATTAGAACACAGAAAATGTTAACACTTAGAGATTTTCTTTTTTCTGTTTGACTTTTCCTTCCTCCTTAGAAACCCTTGGCACAATCACTTTGGTGTGTTTTCTGTTGGTAATAACCACAGGCTGAAAAGTGATGGCAAAGTTTACATAAACAAGTCAAACTGCTGAGAGAACAAGGCGTCCTAAGTCACATCTTGAGGGAAAACAAACAAGACCTCAGAGCACAATCGTAATTACACTGCAAAAACCCACACTGCCCACAATATTCCTGGTGTTTACAGACTATACCTGTGCTTTTTTGATGCCCTTACATTTAACAGTTAGAAGACAAATTTTAATAAGAAAAAAGTTAAAGATGACTTTTTCAATTACATAAGTTTTGGGAACATCTAATTCCTACAGACCTGTGTCTACTTTTCCTGTTATTAACATCTTCAGTAAGTATAATGCATTTATAAGTCATTAACTTTTCTAGTTTTTACCTTAGGGCAATTTCATACCCATGGCATTCCATGGAATCTAGCTGTCACTCACTTTAGGATTCCTTTAACCCAAGTTGGGCTTTCCTTATTCATGATGACAATTTTGAAGAGTCAATTTAGTTATTTCTTTTGGTGCATGTCCCTTGGTTTGAGGGAGTCTGCTGTTTTTAATAGGATTATATTACCATCTCTTTTGGAGTTAGCCCATAAAGTTATACTGCTATTTCATTGAATTTCCACAGTTTAGTTACGCATGATCAAAATCAGACATATATTTAATCATATATAGTTAATTACCTTTCTTTTTCTTACAAAGAAAACTCATTATCTAGTCTCTGGTACTTCAGACTCATCAGCCTTTGCAACTTTTGTATATCTGCAATAATTTGAAAAAGCAAATTTAATAGGGGCATAGTAACACATCTTTCCATTAATTACTAAGTTTTCATCATTATTCAATAAATACCGTGAAATGCTTCATTTTCCAGTGTTATTCTGAAGGAGAAGACTTACCAGTGAGGAAAGCCTCGTTTCCATCCCTATGAGGAGTTAATTCTAGTTAGAGACATATAAAATGAACAGATAAATCCATGATAGACTCAGTATGACAATCTGCTCAGGGAAAATCAGACAGAGTGGGGAGATGGAGACATAGAACTTGTAAAACAAATATATGCCTCATGAATGGGAAAATCCAAATGCTATTTAACACACTGGGTTTGAATTACTGGTAAGAGGTTTTCCTGGAGACACAGAAACAATAGGCCTTCTTTGAGGAACACTGAATTATACAAAATACCTATGAATGGATGGCATGCCTATTCTTTATTTTTTAAATTATTTTATTTTCTGAGATTATAATGTAATTCCCTTTTTTTTCCTCTCTAAGAACCTTGCATATAGCCCTATTTGCTGTCTTTCAAATTCATAGCCTCTTTTTGATTCTAATTTTTGGGTAGCCAAGTTGATTTCAGTTTTACGACTTTAATTCACATTAAAGAGAAACAATACAAATTTACGGAGATATGTCACTATTAATTAATTGAGAGTAGCCCAAACCAAAGGTAGCTTACACCAATGTGCACATTACTCGAAAAATACGGAAGCTTTTTTTCAGAATAAAATAAAAGTAATTAAAATTAAGTCTGTCCTCAGAGGGAACATGAAACTAGATTTCTTGTTATAGAGCAAGGCCATTAAATACAGGCTATTCTCTAGATTTTGAGAGGAATCCATCCCTTTGTGGGTGAATGAGGTTTAGACTTAGTCAGGAAAGAGTGTATTAAATGCAGACATTCCCAGCCCTTTGGCTGGCTGGATTCTAGGCCACTTCTCAGTGAAGGAGAGATGTTATGTGCGATTGGGCGTGTACTTTGGACTCATTTATGTCAAATCAGTAGCTTTCCATTACTTTCTGATTCATCTTTCACCAGAGCCATGTCTCAGTCTGTTTAGACTTACTAAATAGACCCCATTATTCAACAAAATCACAAGACTGTTTAGTCTTACCACACACTTAGATGTCTCAAGAGTCTGGCCTACCAGGAAAACCTACAAGGATTTAACCTATTGCCAAATAAAACTAGGGCTTATTTGAAAAACATATCCAAACCATTTTTGACATCTCTTACATGTAAGCTAAATATTATATTCAGAAGCTTAGATTTTAAAATGTAGAATACAACACATAAATGATATATAATCATGTAATGAACTATAGTATTCAGAAAGATATTTAATAGATGTGCCTTTTAGTATATTCCATGCTAATCCATGCTAATGTTGAAACTACTTCATGCCTAATCTTTTTAAGAATATATATATATATATATATTTTTTTTTTTTTTCTGAACATCAATTCCATAAACCTCCTCTTGGGCATAGAGCTAGGCAATACTTCCCACACGGCCCCATGTCTATGAGATCATGGTTCTGTAGATCAATTCTATCTACTACTTCAAACCTGGTCAATACTTCACAGGGTTGTCTTCCAGCTCTTCCTTCATATGTGGGCAGATTGTGTTACCAAAGATCATAGGAAGTCGCATCTTCTTCACATTACATAATTCCTTCAATCCCAGAATAACTAAATGAAGTTATGGTTTCTTTTACTCTAAGTGACCACTAATTGTGGTTCATGTGAATGAAAAATATGCTGATCTTAATGCACTAAAATAATGAGATTTTTCTATTATAATAGACTTATTTCTTTTAGTAAAGACAAATCCCTACACACAAGTTTACAATAAAGCCCAAATGAGATAGTGTATACATAAGGTACAATAAAATTGCCACACAACGTATGAATTGCTACAACTGAGTAAGCTGTACTCAGCAGTAGGAGAAGGATACAAATCATACCCATTGCTGACCCAGATTATGATATCTTCCTTTAGACTATTGAAAAGTGTTTTTTCATTTTATGTTGACATTTAAACTTATGAAGATTATACAAGTTTAAAAAGTCATAGTATCAAACTGAACAGAGGTACTCTTTTGTGACAAACATGTACAAGCATTATTGTTCATCTTGAAAATCAGTGTTTCTTTCTTTTTTTTTTTTCCGAGACAGGGTTTCTCTGTGTAGTCCTGGCTGTCCTGGAACTCACTCTGTAGACCAGGCTGGCCTCGAACTCAGAAATCTGCCTGCCTCTGCCTCCCAAGTGCTGGGATTAAAGACGTGCTCCACCACCACCTGGCAAAAATCAGTGTTTCTAAAAGCAGTCTGTACCTTGCTTTACTTTTTATGTCTGCAAGCAAATAATAGATCCATAGACAGATGGAAAATGCAACTATAAACAAAAGTGACAGTGTGAAGTCATCCTGGTCACTTGCTATTTATGCTTATGTCATGACTGCTGCTTTAAAAGGCACATTAAAATCAATTGTTATATCTTTCATACCATTAACACACACACAGACACACATACACACACACACACACACACACACACACACACACACACATACCCCTCAGTAAGAAAATCTGTAAGCCCAAATTCCTTATTAGTCACCAGGTACTCCAAAAGTTTTGCCCACAACTTAAATAAAGCCTTTTCTGTCTTTACTTTGTATTCTCTAGCATCAGAACTGGGAAGGAAATGGGTTTGGAGAGATGGCTCAGTCAGTAAAGTTTTTGACTTGTATTCATAAGTAATTGAATTCTACTCCCAGAACCCATGGAAAGAGCT
>NW_021620661.1:1477667-1504784 GCF_004785775.1 Grammomys surdaster
TTTCTTTCTTTCTTTCTTTCTTTCTTTCTTTCTTTCTTTCTTTCTTTCTTTCTTTCTCTCTCTCTCTCTCTCTCTCTTTCTTTCTTTCTTTCCTTCTTTTCTCCTCCTCCTCCTCCTCCTTTTCCTCTTTTTCCTCCTTCTCCTTCTCTCTCTCTCTCTCTCTCTCTCTCTCTCTCTCTCTCTCCCTCTCTCTCTCCCTCATCTGTCTCTCTCATCTGTCTCTCTCCCCCGTTTGGTAGTTCTACAACTTTACTTGACATTCAGCAGGTTAGTTCTCATCCACATTGACTGTCTGTAGACTTCTGAATATGGTAACAGGCATATAAGTTACCAATGTGTAGAGCTTGTTTGATGAATCTTCAACATCACTACATTTTCTGGACAAATGTACTCAGATGCGATACATAGTATTCCTTATTCCCTTGACCCAGATGGCTTTATTGAGCCTGCTGTCCATGTTCATCTCTGGACTCCCCATTTCCTTCATGGCAAATTTCTGAATTTCTTTGAGTGTCCAAGAGCATGCTTCTTGAAGCCCACTCAATGGATGCGCTTGTGAATTTTGATGGTATATTCTCGGGTTACCACCTCATTGATGGCAGAATGGCCCTTCTTCTTCTTGCCACCCTTCTTTGTGGAGTCATTTGCCCTGCCCAAGTTCGAAAGGTTCAGCTTCCTTTCTTAAATAGCCAAAGCACACCTGCCTATGGATGATCCCACTCATAGTGGGCTGGGCATTCCTACATCAATTAGCAATCACAAAGATGTCCCACAGACATACCGTGGGGCAATCTGATGGAGAGAATTCTTCAAGTAAGAATTCCTCTACTCAGTTATATCTAAGTCTATATCTAATTGACAAAATCTGCACAAATCCTGGAGCATCCTATATAAAGCACACATAAATTAACCAAAATAATGTCTATTATAATATGTTATACATGTGTAATTTCCTGCACATATACTTAGGGTGCTTCTCATATCCTATTTTGTTTGTGCCTGTGAACATCTTGACAACAGGCTTGTATTTTGTTAGTTTATTACCATCAAATGTCCTAAACCAAGGCCAATCTGTTTCTCTAACCCAATGTTTATTTTTGTGCAAGAGACAATGATGTGTTTCATAGAAACTCTTGATTGCAGAATGTGAGGCTTTCCATGAAATACGATATTTCTGTTTGTTAGAAAGAACCCAGTATTACCTAGTAACAACTTAATACTGAAATTGAAAATATTCCTCTGGCAACACTCTGATTTTCTTTATTTCCTTTAGGTCTGAAATTAAGAGGATTATTGAAAGTTATTGGCATGCTTCCATGTATTGGTCAGGAATTGATGATATAAATCGAATGGCTGATGCTGCAGTTGTACTCCTAAGCCTTCTCATGGTCCTTAGTCCACTTCATTAAAGAAAAATACGACCAGATCTTCTTTGTTCTTTCCTTACAACCAGTCTTTCATATGGGATAGAATCAATCATAAGCTAATGTACTTTATGACATCATGTGGAACTACATTTTATTTCTTCAGGACACTGTGTTCTTTGTAAGGTCACAGTGACATGAACAAAGCAGCTTGAATGACTAATAAAGAAATCTTTGCCGCCTCTGTGCAGATCCTTTAATGTGAACCACTGGATTTGACATTGGAATTCAAAACAAAATATGTTTCTGATTAGAAACGATTAAAATATTTCATTATTCTTTCAGGTACAAAACCACCACCCAAACCCTCCCTCAGCTTTGCTTTCTCGGAACTCCTGGAAGATAAAGCTTTGTGCATGTAAGGCATGCTTTTAAATAAGCAAATCATTCATGTCATGATTTTCTCTGTAATTAAGGAAAGAAGCAAACACACTATAGAAATTATGAAGTCAAAATTATTGGAACTCTCTGTTGTTGCTATTCAATTACATGTATTCTAAAGAAAACAGTATTTTAAAAGTTAATCTTCACTCTGAATATCAATTTGCATTTGAATGATGGGCAGCTAGTATATTTGTGCATTCACATTGAGACTCTGAGTTTTCTCATTTGTGATTTTACCAATGCCATGTATTTTAGAGTTAGCATAAGTCCATGTTTCAGGACAAGGTTGTCCCTTCTCAGCTACCATCTGAGTCTGGTGTTTCAGACTGTCCTGTCACAGAAGAGTTTATAGACCTCTTCTTCCATCACATGGAACTCTGAAATCTGGATCTTAAATTCTCACCTTATAAATAGCAAATATGTTATTTTTCATAGTGCTTTTGAAAGTACCAAAGATAATTTCATGTGCATTAAGTATGAAGCTGTGGTCAACAATGCTTGCATATTTATTGTAGCATCATTTAAATAAAATAAAAATTAGCTCCCTTCTTTTTACTCCTTTAACCTACTATCGTCTCTCCTAGTTCCTTGTGCTGCTGTTAACAACATAGAAAGTAACCTACTCTTCATTTTCTTGTTACAAAATAATCACATTCTTCAGACATGCCTACATTGTATATAATAAATATCCATATAGAGATGGGATTCTAATCATAATTTTTAATAAAAGTAGTATGCCTGATGGTCATTTTTTATTTTTTTAAATTTTTCCTTTCTTGAGGAATAGAAGTTAGTGGAAATCTCTCAACGGTAACTGATATACAGTGAATAAAATCATCAGAGTAGAAGCAACAAAGGTCTAGCCTTCTGGGAAGAAGTGGCTGATAGGATGGTGTAGCTTTTCCAGCAATCAATTCTAAGAGTACAAAGTTTCTGCTACTTGGTGAACTTTCCACAGACAACAAATTCCTTTATTGCCTTCATTCACGTGCATTTACTTCGTTAGCTGTCCCCTATCTAGTTGGAACACAACATGACTACAGTGTCAATTCTTTGCTTTTAGCAGCTGCATATTTCGGGCTATGCATCTCTGAAGACTTCTGTTGAGACTTTCCCTAGTTTGGTCATGAGGCTCCCTTTTAAAAGATGGTCATTGACCCTAGCTCTGTCATCATGGAGTGCTAGAGGGTTTGGTTGTGGGTGCGTACACTGTGCTTTTCAGTGGGTAATTCTTTATCCTTATTCTTTATCTAGACAGTCTAATGCCTGTGTCTAACTTGTGATCAAGTGTCCTTGTCACAGCAAATGTGTTTATGCTAGTAGGTGTCCTTGTGGCTCTCTGATAGTCTGAGTCCTGTTTATTCCTACTGAGACAGCTCCTGTAACAGAATTCAGACCCCGTGAGATTGCAGTCTGAGAGAAGACATAGATGAGGTAAAAGAACAAAACATAAAAAAGAAAGCAGCTTACTACTCACAGATCCAAAGAGAAGCAAGCATACTCTGGAGGCTGATAGGAAGTGGCATGCTTTGGTAATGGTATATTAGTCTCTTAGGTGGAAAGCCAGATAAAGAATTTATGTTGGAATACAGATGTAACCAAACAGATTCCCTGAAGAACTTCACCTTGGCTAGTTTGGAGCAACATCCAGACACATGCTCAGTGGTAGCATATTCCATCTTTTATCATTCATTTATTAATTTCATAGATATTTGTCATGTGACAGGACAAAACTTTTCTTAGAAAATATTGAAAGGAAATGAAAGAATTAATAAACAGATAATTTTTACATGGAAAATTGTTAATGTGTCTAATGTATTCTCTAATTTTGAATATGTATATTCTTAAAGTAGCATGCAGAACCCAGAAACTAGAGGCAAATGTGGAAATGTAAAATTTTCAAAATTCTGTGTAAAAACACAGTCAGCATTAAGGTTGATAAAGATAAGTTTTCTCAGCAGTCTTCGTGTTCACACACCTGTATTCCTATCATCTGGGAAACTGAAGCTGGAGGATTTTGCAGGATTAGGCACCAGCCTGGGCTACTCTGGGGTAGGGATCACGGAGGTCAGAGAACAGTTTTAGGGTGTTGCTTCTCTCTTACCATCTGACTCTGCAACGAAACTCAAATTTGTTAGACTCCGCAGCACAGCGCTCCAGTGTTGTCTCTCATGCCACTGTGAACATCATGCTCAACCAACCTCCCGTTCCTGACACTTATAGAAATGGCTTAACTGGGATTAGAAGATTTGAGTCAAGAATTATGCAGTAATATCATTGAATAGATGCTTAAGTGATGACTATGTTTCCCAAAGTAAATCTTTGTGACTTTGTCCTCTTCAACTGCATCATTTGTTCATAATGTCCTATCTGGCAAAACTAGTTTCCCGTCTGTCCTGCTTATGTTCTGGATCACAGTTCATTGTGACAGGTATCTCTGCACCTTCTATGGTGTGAACTTGATCCATGAGAGATATTTCCTCTCTTTGGATGTGCAAGCAACTCTCAACTCAGTCTTCTGATGCTGCCTTTAGAGACAGCTCCAGCCAAAATTTGAAAAATAAATTTTTATGCACAAGTCAAGACATCAATCTCCAGGAAAATTGCATGGATTCGTGCTGTAGGTTACCTTAAGGGGACTTTTGGCTTTACTTTGAATCCCATGACTGTGATATGCTACTGAGTAAAAGTCCTCAGCAAGTCATGTGTGAAGGGGTGAACAAGGTGGACTCTGAAGGGAGATCACAGCAAGGACTCACACATAACTATTCTCCAAAGAGTATGGCAAATTTTCCATTTGTCAGCTAAAGTAGTTGGGAAATAATTCAGAGAACTTAGCTGTAAATCTAGCTGTAACACAAAGACAACTAGACGTTTTAAATAAGTTTTTAAATAAGTTAAAATAATTACATTATTTAAATAAGTGGATACTTGAATATGTCTAATAGTACGTGATGAGGGGAACACTCTGACATTGATAATGCAGCTATACGAATCACTCAGGATCTAGTTTCTGTCCAGTTCCCAAGTTTTGGATATATAATTACCCTAGGCATGCAGTCTTTGGGCATCTCTTCAGAATGTGAAGGTAATTCTAGTCTAGCATTCTTAGCTTAGAGGACCAAATCAGAAGCTGAGGAGATATATAGAATCATTTTATGTTCCAATAAATACAGATGGTGTGTGTTAAATAGTTTATGATAGAAAAGACTAATGTTTGAAAACAATGGTCTAAATATGAATTTCTGCAGAAAACTGAACTTCCTTTTACAGAAACAAATGTGATACTAGTTTTGACACTGTATCATTATTCAGTCTTTACTGAGCTACAATAAATTGCCATCTACACACAGGTAAGATTAATAGGTTTGGGCAGCTTTGTAACAAATATCCAAAGTGAGATGATTTTGAAGCTGTTCAGAAAGTTACATGCATTGAATTGCAATAACATTGGATATGCTCTCTGTGTTCACTTTCTTTTGGCTGATAATCTCATAATTTGTTCATTAATGTTCCTCAATACTGTTCTACTCCAGGTGGGTGTACCTTTGTGGGTACACTCTTGCTTATTTCTAGTTATAGATAATGTGCTTAAGGTTACTGTGAACTCTCTTCCTTATCTTCCTTTGGTATATGACCTTTTAAAATTTTGAGTATTAAATCTGGGATCTTACAGGCAAAATATATTCTCTATCACTATGCCCCCTCCAGGCCTCCTGTTCTTTTTATTACAGTCTACTTTTTTTTGGTATGTTATTTTTCAATTTGTATAGAAATTCAGCTTTGAGTATGTTTCAATTACTACATACTCAAGTTGTTGGGTTTTACCAGTTTTGAAAAATTTCAGCCAAGTATGCCATTCATTTTTCTCTGTCTTCTGAAACTCTACAGAACTTATGCTAAATAATTTTGTGTTGCTTCACACATCTTTGTTCTTCTGGTTGTGTTATTGGTTTCTAATGCTATGTAACAATAATATAAAATTCAACAGAGTAAAAACACAGTTTTTTTTCAAATTATTTGTTCCTTCTTACTTTCATGTTATTTTTTTTAACTAGAGTTAGCTAGTTGGTTTCTACTCTATGTCTCATTACTTAGGTAATAACGACAAGTGGGGTTACTTGCAAAATATCTTTTCACTCACATGCTGCCGGTTGACATGGACTAGCAGCCAGAGTACAGGCATATCCTTTGTACTCAGACTTGAGCTTCTTCATAGCACAGTGGTGTAATCTCAAGGGGGGAGTTCTCTAAAGAGAACAGAGTGTGTGGTAAGATAACTTTAGCTAACCTAGTTAGAAAAGCCTTGAAGCACATTAACTGTATTTATCAAGGAAACTACAATGTTTTCCCTTAATGAGAAGCATATTTTTTTTTTATTGGATGTTTTATTTACATTTCATATGTTGTCCCCTTACCCCATCCCCCACCCACCCCGGAACCCCCAATCCCCTCACACCTCCTCCTTCTTCTTTGTGGATGTAACCTCTATCTACCCCCCCACTCCCACCTCCCCACCCTCAAAACTCCCACCCCCTGGGGCGTCCAGCCTTCATGAGGTCAAGGATCTCATCTTCCACCTGTGCCCAGCAGGGCCCTCCACTCTTATATATTCAGCTAAGGCCCTGGATCCCTCCATAAGTGCTCCCAGGCTGGTGGTTTAGACCCTGGGAGCTGTGGTTGGTTGGTATTGTTGCTCTCCTCATGGGGCCACAAATCCTTTCAGCTCCTTCAGTCTTCACTCTAACTCCTCCATTGAGAACCCCATAATCACTTCAATGGCTAGTTGTGAGCATCTGCCTCTGAATATGTCAGACTCTTGAAGACCTCTGAGGAGACATCCATATCAGGCTCTTATCAGCATGCACTTCCTGACTTCCACATCAGCATCTACCTTTGGTGACTGCACATGGGATGGATACTCAGGTGGAAAGGTCTTCAGACGGCCCCTCCTTCAGTTTTTGTCCCTCGCTTTGTCTCCATATTTGCTCCCTTGAGTATTTTGTTGCTCCTTCTAAGAAGGACCGAATCACCCCCACTTGGTCTTCCTTCTTTATGGACTTCATGTGGCCTGTGAGTTGCATCTTGGGCATTTTAAGGTTCTGGGCTAATATCCAATAATCAGTGAGTGAATACCATGTGTGTTCTTTTGTGATTGGCTTACCTCACTCAGTATGATAATTTCTAGTTCCATCTAGGTAAATGGAGAAGCATATTTTAACTTATCCCATGTCTTTGTTCACATCTTTCCTTAGGCTTTAGTTACATATTATCAACTGTCCAGTCTTCAAGGTTTCTGACCCATTCTAATGCTTTATATAATCTTCTTCTGAACAATGAAATATATATTACCTATTTGATTTTGTGTTTTACATGTCTATCATTTCTATTTGGTTCTCTACTCATTCCGTGAATATTGTCTGCCTTCCTACTATATCCGTTATTATATATTTGGATCCGTATTTTCTCAGACCATCTTGTAGAATCCTAACCTCTGCATAATTTCAAGATCTGTCTTATTTGAATATTTCATTTATTTACTACGTTAATTTAATGCTGTTATTGTATTACAAAATGTTTGACTCCAGAAATAGTTGCACTCTTTTTCAGTTAGATGAAGAGGATTATTGAATGAGTTGGGTGAAAAAATTGTTAAATTCTTATTTGAATTTAGCTCACTAGACTCAGTGTTCATCTGGCAGGTCAATGCCTATGAGCAGGGTTAGGCTCTTTTCCCGATATAATTATATGACAGCAAGCTACATTTTTAGTAACCAGGGAATTGTCTCTCCTCTTGTTTCTCATCCCAATATGTGGCTTAAAGTTTTGTAGACACACAGACACACATACACACACACACACACACACACACACACACACACACACAGAGCAATTCAAGAATGCTCATAACTCCTTAGATCTTTTTTCCAGTTCTCCTTCTCCAGTTCTTGAACTTGGTAGATAAAACCAGTGTGTGTCAAGCTGCATCCTGTTAACTCTTTTTCTGGACTTGCCTTTCAGAGTGGTGGAGGGTCTTGAGTGCTTCAGTTAGAGTCCTCTATATCTTTGGCTTGATCTTTCTGTGCATATGCAGAAAATTATTATCCAGTACTTGAGCGACATGCTATACAATAAAGGAGGACAACTGTATCTATTCAGTCTTATTTCCATTAACATATTGGCCCTTATGTATTGTGGCACATTCATGAGAAGGATTAGACTGCCCACAGTTGCTGGGATCCTCAAATTCTATTCTAAACACTAAATGATAAGGAGGCAGTAGAAATCTAGTAAAGCTAAAAGTTTCATCCTGAAATTTTTTGTGTATGAAGAATTCCCTGTCTCTTCTCCATGTTGGTGGCTGTGTCCTCTCTTCCATGAAGGGTTTGCCATTGATTTGAATTTAACTATCTTTGTTTTACACTCTTTTCTCTGTCGTAGGTTTGTCTAATCTTTGATTTTGAAGGACGACCACATTGGTTGAGAGGACAGAGTGCTAGACCCTTGGTATTTTCCTTATTCTGACTAGCTTTGTAACTGGAAGCAATTTTTCTTGTATTTTTTCCATGTATTTATATTATAGTTACTACTGATCATTTCATTCTAGTTTTCTACTCTTGTATTTTGTTTGAGACAAGGTATCTTAGTCATGGTTTGTAATCCTGCACAAAACATCATGACCAAGAAGCAAGTTGAGGAGTAGAAGGTTTATTCACCTTACACTTCCACATTGCTGTTCATCACCAAAGGAAGTCAAAACTGGAACTCACACATGGCAGGAACTTGGAGGCAGGAGCTGATGCAGAGGCCATGGAAGAGTGCTGCTTACTAGATTGCTTCTGCTGGTTTTCTCAGCTTGCTTTCTTATAGAACTTAGGACTACCAGCCCAGGCACGACCTACAATGGCCTGGGCCCTACCCCCTTGATCACTAATTGAGAAAATGCCTTACAACTCGGATATCATGGAGGCATTTTCTCAAGGGAGGCTCCTTTCTCTGTGATAACTTCACCTTGTGTCAAGTTGACACACAAAACCAGCCAGTACACAAGGTCTTGTTATTTTATGAAGGTGGATGTGGGACTCATTTTGTTGTGTAGGCTGACCCAATTAAAAGATTATTCTAAACCAGACGATCAAAACCTAGCATTATAGGCATATGCCATCATTTCTTGAATATTTCCTGTTTCACTTTATAAATTATTCTTTGATATCTTCTTTTTTGTATTATCTATTTATCAAAGGATTTGTGTTTCCAACTTCATTTGAGGTGTACTGACTCATTTTCCTCTAGGAAAGCCGTTTTAGTATGTTCAGATATATATACATATACAAATATATATATATTTTATCTACATTCTTTACTTTCTTTAAGTAAATACTGTTTACGTAGGTCTTTATTTCTTTAATTTTGATACAATGAGATGTATCAAATGTACAATGAGTCAGACATTTGGAGAAATAAACCCTGCAGAAAATATTATCTTTTGTGAATTGCCTAATAGAATTGCCACAAGTCTAAATTACAATGGTGAATGTATATTTCTCAGTCTGTGATACCAGACAGTCAGGGATGATGCTCTATAAAATATAAATTAGGGACAGATTTCAGTAAAATGTCTACAATACACAGATCCTATCAAGGAGGTATGATATCCAAAATTATCAGAAAAAATAATCAAAATGGTCAAATTACTTCCTGGCTTATTTTTTTCTAGGATGACTTTCTGTTTATAAATTTTGATGTCTTAATACAAATAAGTTATCATCACAAAGAGGGTAATTAAGCACATTACCTCTAATTAGACATTTTTGACCAGAACTTTTTAGGTTAATGTGAATAATTTCGTGGATCATTATATCTTTTGTTAATTATTCAATGTTAAGTGAATATTGGAGGTAGCAATGGTAATTTTAATTGTCAAATCAATATGGTTAGGAATCTCTATGGAAATCAAGTTCTAAGCACATGTGTGAGGGATTATCTAGATTGGGATAACTGAAGTGGGAAGACACGTTGTATGTATACTCTCAACTATTTCATTGGCTGGGGTTCTTTAAATAAAAAAGGAGACAGATTGATGAGCACGGGTATTCATCAGTCTTTGCTTCCTGACAGTGGATGAAATATGACAAGCTATCTCAATCCTGCTACTGTGATTTCCTTATTACAATGAACTGTATTTTGGAAATTTCTTCCTCAAGTTGCTTTGCTAAGATATATTGTTGCAGATCCTTTGATTGACAGTCTGTCCTGCCTGCAAAATATGCTTTGACAATGGTGGCACAAACCTTATTTGAGTAACCAACTGATGTCTGAGTTGATTTAAGGCTCACTCCATTAGATGGAATGCATACCTGACACTTCTTGGGTGACCAAGATCCAGAGTCTAGATATCCCAGAGAACTATGGTAAAACCAAATGCCACCAGTCTGAAAAAAAAATTAAAAAATAAAATACAATGATTTCTAATGATATTCTATTATACTCATATATTTGTACCATATTCAACCATCATTTGAAAGGCTTTTTCCTGAAGCAAATGGAAACAAATACAGATACCCATTGTACAAGAGAGAGAGAGAGACAGAGAGAGAGAGAGAGAGAGAGAGACAGAGAGAGAGAGAGAGAGAGAGAGAGAGAGAGAGACAGAAAGAGACAGAGAGAGAGAGACAGAGAAAGAGAGACAGAGAGAGAGACAGAGAGACAGAGAGAAACACACAATGCTACATGAAATAGCTCCATCAAATTCCTCCCTTCAGAGCTCAGGGAACCTCACAGAAGAGGAGGCAGACAGAGTCAGGTAGACATAAAGAATGGAGGACACAAAGAAAACAAACTGAGCAAAGCTCATATGAACTCACAGAGACTGCAGAAGCAGGCACAGGGCCTACACAGATCTACACCCAGTCCTCTGTGTATATATTATAGCATTCAGTTTAGTAGTTTATAAGAATCCTGAATGTATAAATGAGTGTGTCTCTGAATCTTGTGCCTTCTCTTGAGGCTCTTTTATTTTTCTATTGGCTTTTCTTATCCAACTTCAATAAGATGTTTTTTTTTTAAATTTTATCTCATTGTATTATATTTTGTTTTGTTGTTATCTTTTACAAGCCTCTTCATTTTTAATAAGAGACAGATAGAGAGCAGACCTTGATGAGAGTAGAGGCAAACAGAAACTGAGAGGAGTAGAGAGAAGGGAAACTGTATTCAGAGTTTATTGTATGAGTAAAGAATGTATCATTAATAAAGGAGGAACCAATTTAAAAAGATATTTTGTTACATCATAGAAACAAGTAAACAGTACAGAGATCTAGCTTCTTCTTAATTAAAATAAAATTATATGCTAGAAAATGCTTCAGTCCAAGATCAATGCGATTTATTGTCTTGTTTTTAGTGAAAAAGTAGCCACCTTTCAATAATGTGTATTTAGATAAGCATGCCACTCAAAAATATTTCAGAAATACTCAGTAAACCTGAATGCTAGAATGCTTCATTATGGTTTCTTAGTAGATCATACTAGCTTAGAGAAAACAATTCTGCTGATCTCTGCTGTCTGTTTGTGTTGAAGGCATCACTTGCTCTAGAAACTCTACATATGTAAACCTCACATGATCTTCATACTAGCAGAAGGGTGGGTTATATCATCCTTGTTTAACCAAGGAAGATTTTGAATGGCAGATAAGTCAATCTGTTTTCAATGGTCTTGGCATTTGCAAGTTTGTGCCAGAATCTGAGGCTACCTAGTTGCAAACAGAAGCTCCTCTTACTGTGTCTAAAAAGTCTAGAAGGGATATGCCACATTGTGAAGAAGAAAAGGTGAACAGGGTCATATGTCACTGCAGACATATCAATAATTTATTGGAAAGGTAAAGTGTTAAAGTGTTCCAATGTCCTTGGGAGGCCACAATGTTTTTTTTTATTTAAATAAATACTCAATTCCATTGGGAAAAAATCACCTTAATCTGAGTCTTCCATTTGCAAAGCATTTACCTCCATGACTTTTTCTTAATGGGCAAAACTCCTTCATTGTGACTTTGCTTCCAGTAAAATATTAGATATCAATGATCCTGAAAGTTACTGTGAGTGGGACTAGAGGTGTCTTCATATCATTAAAGCAATGAAAGAAAAGATGGGCTACTAGGATATTAGACATGAATGGAATGAGTCCGTATAATGCAGAACAGAGATATCAAATAAGGTGCTGGGATGGACAGTACCAGGTGAGAGGAGCGAGAGTTGGAAAAGGTACCTGTAATGTTATAAATCAACATAATAAAATCCTTTTAGAAAGCAATTTGGTAACTTGCCTGAAAGGCTGTAAAACTTTTATTCATTTTGACCTAGTAATATCTCTCCTGTGAATTTATCCTAAGGAAATTATTCAAAAGAGGAATACAATTACATCCATAAAATTATTAATTACAACATTAACTATACTAGTCCAAACTAGAAACAACCTAAATGTCTGCAATCAGATAGTAAATTATGAAACTTTAAATTAAAAAAAAAGAGAATCATCGAGTTCCTAGAGTTGTAATGAGGAAGATGGGAACCACATGAAAAATACATGCAGTAGATTTAATGAAAGTATAGACTAACATTTCTGGAACTTAATAATTGAGGCTTTTTTTGTTTTTCAAAGAAATGAAGCATGGATAAGACTTTATAAGATGTAGAAGAAAATGAAAGATTCTGTGACACATGATGGGATCAGAGCACAATAAGTTTATGATTGTCATATTATCTCTCAATAATATTAGCACCAGTATGCAATACTAAAGAAATAAACAAACAGAATAAAAATTCTATTGTGTACATTCTCCTTCTGCTGTGCTTGACAGTTCTGATACAAAAGACCTGTAGAAAATAGTGTTCACTGCATGGCTATTTTCTTTCATTGGAGTTTTCTGTGGTTCCAAGAATAATAATCTATAGCTATGCTATGCCAGCCAATTGTTGGATCATTGAGCTACTTCGCCAACTTTACACTGATATTTAAAATTTTCCTTCTCTGATTTGGCCACTTAAAAGTCATTGTGATTTTTTCAATTATATGTATATAAACCACTTTACACTTTTTCCTATTAAATTATTTGTTAATTTCCTTGTATGTCACTGCTATAGTATTTCTCACTGTCAAAACATGTTCTGTGGAAACATAAGTGCAAACATATACACTTTTTAAATCATTCATTTAATATGGAGGCTGACCAGATTACTGTATTTCAATAGTATAGTTACGGGAGAAAATTTTTTAAAGTTATTTCATGAGTTTTCCTTTGTGTAGTCACAAAGCATCTCTTTCTGATCACTGCACATAATTTTTACTTTCTCATGTCTGTGAACAAACCTGACGATCTGTACAACTCCCTTCTGTGACTCTAAATGCTGAGTCTTACTTGTCAAGACCAACTAAAGCCCTACTTCCAGCCCAATTCCACTTATGTTGACTAAGCCATCCTTGGAATTCAGGTCAATGTCACTTGATATTACTTAGCCACATGTTTGTGCTACTATTTTGATCTCAGGCATATACTTTTATTATTTTCTTCTTTATTTGAATATCCAGATACTTGTGAATCTGAATTCATTTCAGAACTTATATAAATTGAATGAACTCCAAGATTTCATAAGGTACAGAAATATAGGCAACTAGTGAAGATGCAAACTGAAGCGATGCCTGTGATGGGTTTGAGATATGTAACACACTAGGTTAAGATTTTATTGATTTCTGGATAACACAAAATATTCTCTGTTATTACCACTATGATAATCTGTACATAAATGACTAAGCTGAGGTCTGCTTTATTCTCCATTTCCTTTCAGGAGATGGCATTACTAGACTCAAGGCCTCTTTCCATGTACTTTACCATCTTTGTAAAGTTGAAACTAAGGGTATCTTTCTTTATATACTTGTCACAGGGAATTTCTGCAACTATCTTATGCATACAATGCAACTATATTAAAAACCATCATTGTAATACTAACTATGGCACCAGTCGTTAGAAATGTTATATTGTTTAAATGTGTATAAAAAGAAATTAGTAACTATAAGTATATTCAGTTCCTGACTAAAAGCTGTTGAAAGTTTCTGCTTTAATTTTGCAGTGATAGCTTGATTATGTAGCCTCTGGGGAAAAGGCTTAATGTTTACTTGTACTCCACTGTTTTATTTAAAACATCAATTGGAGCATAAAAGAAATTGCCATCCTTCTAAATGAAGTGTCATGCATTAACTAAGGAGAGGCTCTTTACTGTTACTTTGGGTGTTTGTATTTTCTTTTCCTTTAAAGTCTTAGATAAACAATATCTTTGTCTAACTTGCCCTGAAAACAAACTCATCTTTGTTTACTTCAGAAAAAGTAAATATGAAAGCCAGAATATTAAAAAGGAAGATTCATGATTTCTCATTTCTACTCTACTTTTGATTCTCTTCTTCCAATCTCAAAGCAAAGGCTGCTGGGATGGGAAATAAAAGAGATTAGCCCAGGACACGTAACTACAGGAAAGATAGCAAATTCTATGTTTAGACATACTCAATTGAAATGAAAACTTTACTTGAGTTTGAAAACACTATGATGCTTCTTAAATGTTAGGTACTGTTATGAGCATTTGACTAGTGTCAGTCAATACAATTCTTACAGCAACTATTCTAGTTAGTTTGATGTCAATTAGACACAAGTTGAAGTTATCCAAACAGAGGCAACTTTAATTGAGAAAATTCTCTGTAAGGTATATCTCTAGGGCATTTAAATTAATTATTGAAGTGGGAGGGCCAAGCCCACTTTGATTGGTGCTATTCCTAGGTTGGTTGTCCTTACTTACATTATATAAGAAAGCAGGCCAAGAAAGGTATAATGAGCAAGCCAGTAAGGAATACCTTCCATAGCCTCTACATCAGTTCTTGGTTACAGGTTCCTGGCTTGTTTGAATTCCTAGCCTGGTTTCCTTCAGTGGTGGACTATAACAATCGATGTGTAGGCCAAATAAACCAACTTAATTTTTTGGTCACAGGGTTTTGTCACAGTAATAGAAACCATAATTACAATGAGTTGGTGCCAGGCATGAATATTATTGTGACAGATCTGACCATGTTCTTCTGGAGAGAATTGTGGAAGAACTTCAAAAGGTTTAGGCTAAGAAAGCCATTGAATATTGAGAGCTCAGTGAGATATTCTGTAAGATTTGAGGAGATAAGAATGTCAAGAGCAGTGCTGATAATGGAGACCTGGCTTGTGAAGTTTCAGAAGAAAGTATAGACTCTACCAGGCCAATTGAGTTAAAAATCTTGTTAGCTGGGGAAGAAGAAAAGCTGCGACTTAGAAGAGCCCTGCATCACTGAGGCGAAATCTTATAGGAAGTGTTTTCTCAGGGTCAGGACAAAGTAGTTGTGTTCCAAAAAGTAGCTAAGGTTATAACTCCTGTTGGCATCTAAACTTGATAGGGTAAGAGTCACCAAGGTAGTACTGGTTGTGACGGTATGAAGGAGCCATGAAGAACAGTTACAGTTTGGCACTGTGTTACAGGGAGGGGACTTGAAGAAAGCCCAGGAGAAGGTATTAGTGAAGTATAGCAGAAGACTCCAGTATTTTGGAGATGCTAGTAACATGGGCTGGCCACCCAGAATAGCATCAGGTGTGAAATGGGGCTAGCCTCAGCCTAGAAGAAAATCTGTATGTGAGTGAAACAGAGAGTGGAACTGGAGAAATGACTGAAGTTCTTTAGAGGAGCCCAGAAAATTGTGAGTAAACCCAAGATAATTGGACACAAGTTTTGGTTTTGCTTTGTTCAGATTGTCAATGTGCCCTGGTTTTTCCTTCTTGACCAAGTATTTAAATTACTTTTTATTTTACAGGAACCCATAGTTGAGCAACTGAACTTTAAGAGATTTTGAATTTAAAAAGAGACTTTGGATTTTTTTTAAGAGACCAAGTTCTAATGTGTTTTGAATTTGTAATGATTGGAATTTTTAATATTTGAAAAATGTTTTATATTGTAATATTGGTGTTAATGTATAATTTTGGGGATGAAAGGGAAAGGATAGGTTAAGACCTGAAAGTGATGTGTGTTTTTGTCAAGTTGACAAGAATTCAATATTCCTAGTTGTTGTTGTTGTTATTATTATTATTAGATTTATTTATTTATTTATTTATTTATTTAATGTATGTGTGTATATTGTCACTGTCTTCAGACACACCAGAAGAGGGCGTCAGACGCCGTTACAGATGGTTGTGAGACACCATGTGGTTGCTGGGAATTGAACTTAGAACCTCTGGAAGAGCAGTCAGTGCTCTTAACCACTTTGCCATCTCTCTGGCCCCTTTCCTAGTTATTTTTATGTCAATTTGATACAAGTTAGAGTCATCTGACAGGAAGCAACATCAATTGAGAAAATGCCCCCAAGGGATTGAGCTGGAATCCAACAGTAGGGCATTTTCTTAATTAGTTGTTGACATGGAAGGGCCCAGCCCATTGCGAGTTGTGCTATTGCTGGGCTAGTAGTCCTCAATTCTATAAGAAAGTTTCTATTATATTGTACTATATCTGGTTTTTGTATTTTTATTTTTGTCTTAACAGGATTTTTTTTTCACCATCTCCTCATTCTCTTCTACCATTTTTTGGTCTTCTTTTTTTAAAAAAAATGAAATCAGCTAAGACAGGTGAAAGGCAGAATGTCACTATTTGACAACAGGAAGAACCAGGAGAAACTTAAGCCAGACACAGTGTATACTTTCATCTGCAAACTTATTTCACTGGGAAGGGTAGGATGACAGTAACACTGGTCCCTTGTGCCTTTGATATAAGATCTCCATAATTGTTACTGTCACTGAGGAACTTTGTTTAGCAGTCCCTCCCACCCCTTATCGTTTGAAGAAATTTGATAATGTTAGGCCTATGTCCATATGCCATTTATTAATCCCCTATGTGTTTTTCATGTATGTATGTGATGTATGTAACATTACATACATCAAAATCTTCTGTATTTGAGGTAGTAACAGCTCAAAGGGATTCTGTGGAAATTGTGCGGCTATTTGGCTGGAACTTACAGAAGAAACAATGCTAGCAGGAAACATCTTCTCCTGGGTAAATGGGGAATTCTTGTGGAGCCATTTGACACCATGTTGGGAGCCCTTAACCTGTTCTTCCCACAGCATGGGCCAGGTGTATTCTCTCTCACCTGAAGAAAGTGATAACATGTTCATTATTGAGCATCCTAATAAATATGTTCATAGTTCATTAAAAAAAAAGAAAGTAGGCTAAAGTCATCATAAGCAAGACACTTAACAGCATTCTCCATGGTCTCTAGATTAGTTCCTGCCTCCAGGTTCCTGTCCTGTTTGAGTTCCTGTCCCACTTACCTTCAAAGATGGGCTACAATGTGTAAGTGTGATCCAAATAAGCCCTTTCCTCCCTAAGTTGCTTTTTGGCCATGGTGGTCTGTTGTAGAAATAGAAGCCCTAAATAAGATAGTAACTTTAATGAAGAAGACACTCTTTGTCTACTTATTTTAGATAAATAATCTGAGACAGAACTTAAGCCATATGCCTAAGATCACAGAGAGCAGGTGGCAGAGACTGGACCCAAGAATATAATAATTGGAGTATGTAATTTCATCATTAATCTGCCTCTTCTGATCTTAATCAAATTATTTCCTGATCAGCTTGTCTTGGGTACCTAGTATCTTTGAACTTAGGTTTCTTCAATTGAAAGACAGGGCTGGTACGTACAACTTATACGTACCAGGTTACAAGACATTTGTCATTAGGTTACAAGTCTTCCTGATGTCATCATTCCCTAGAACTATCCTCCCTGCAAAGATCTGCTTCCTTTCAATACTACCACACCTTTGTTTGATCTGGAGTCCCAATCCTGCTCCACATATATATGAACATCCACTTAACACTATTAAAGTTAATATTTAATAATAATTTCATATTTTATACCATAATGTATCAATTCTAAAAATGTAACCTAACTAGTCATTTTTTCTATCCATGTACTTTTCCTAAATACTTGGCACCTGTGGTACAGTATGAATGCTTGACCTAGCTTCATCTGATTGCCACCATCCAAAGAAAACTAGTGTGTAAAAGGTATTTCACAGGTTTTTCTATAAAAGGGAGAATGGAAGGCTATTTAAGATTTTCATCAGTAATATGTTATAATAAGTGCATCTTCATTAATATGCAGGCAACTATAATGATAGCATGTCCAAGCTGCAATAAGGATTAAAAACCAGAAATGAACCAATAGAAATTATGAAATAAAATGAAGACTGTGCATAATGAACAAGTGAAAGCCACAGATAAAATTGCTATCAGTGATGTTCTTTTTTGGTGTCTGTTCACTTTGAGATCAAAATGTGAATTATGAGTTTTGGGTTAGGATTATAGGTGTAACGAGAAATAATAGTCAGAATAACAAAAGATGAACCTCCCCATCCAAAATAAAGCCAGCATGAAAGTCACATTATATGGCATTTAAATGACATTCCGAAGCAACCAGATGTCCACTAGAGTTAACACTCAGAGCCATATACTGTGGAGGCTAACTCTTCTCCAGGGCACCAGATGTAATTCCTCAGCACTTTAAACAAACACATCGCCCCACCACAAGAACTAGGTCCGTTGTTGCCCACCACCCGAGATCTTCAAGCTACGTGCCCGCGAGTTCCCATTTGGACTTTTGCAATCAGAGATTACAGCAATGGCTTCAAAATGGAGGGCTACTCCATCTTGGTATTGTCACCCAGTATATCCAAGATACTGACAACATTATCATCATGCAATGCTTTGAATGCGAAGCCACCAGAACGCCTACAGAAAGTTCAGGGATTCCTATTTCACTTCCCCATGGTTCTTCCCTCATGGAGTTCTTCCCTGGAACTCTCTTGCTTATGAGGCTTGGCATCCTTGGAACTCTCAAGGCCAGCACATGGCAGAGCAGGAGTCTCCCTACAGTGTTTCCCATCTCAAAAGCCCTGGGCAGCTTCTGCATAGCAGCAATAGAACCCAGGCATCCACAAGAGAAAACGAAGCACTGTGTGAAGAGGAAGAGCTGGAGTCGGATTCAGATGATGAAGTGGAGTGCGACCTGAGCAATATGGAAATCACAGAGGAGCTTCGCCAGTACTTCGAACAGACTGAGAAGCACAGAGAAGAGAGACGGCGACAGCAGCAGCTGGACGCGGAGCGCCTGAATGACTATGTGAATGCGGACCACGGCCTGTACTTCAACCACCACAGGTCAGTGGAGCCCCCATCTGAGAAGCCCTGGGAGCGGCGCCAAGCAGAGATGAAGCACTTGTATGGTTACAGTGCTCCCAAGATACTGGCCATGGAGGCTTCTATGCAGATGAACTTTGACAAGCACTGTGACAGAAAGCAACCGAAGTACTGGCCTGTCATTCCCCTAAAGTTCTGAGTCCTGGGCACCAGGACCCTAGGCAATGCCTCACAGTTCCTAGCCTTTCCCTCTTTATCTCTCCTGTACATTTTTTCAGAGAAAAAGGCCTGTATACCAATATGGTGGATACCGTCTGTCAGCCACTTATAATTCTGTCAACAATACTGTTGCCACCACAAGGAATGTTCACTTGACATAAAGTGATAATTGTATGTATTGGACTGGCTCTCGATTTTCTCTGTAACAGTCCAGTTCATTGAAATTATTGCCTAGAGATACTGCCTATTGTTTTGCATTTTTAATTTCCTTCTTCACGCTGTCCTCAATGTCATAAAAGCCTTAAGCCACATGTCATTTGTTGCTACATTTTTTAGACCAGTTTTTATACAGCACATGCTAGCTACAAATTCTTAAATCTCCCTGCTTCCACCTCCCAGATGATAGCTTATAGGTTTGCAGCACCCACACTGGGCTTCTGTCCATATATTTTCTCAGACTGTAGATCTTTGGATCCCTCTGAAAACAATGCAAGTGAACAGTAAGACAAGTGGCACTTGTTACTCAGCTAGGTGTCAGCCCATATGCTCTGTAAAAGACCTGAGAGTAAATACTCTGGGCGTGGCTGGCCATGTTGTCTGTGTCGTAACTGCCTGACCCTGTCTTCATAGCATAAAAACAGCCATTGTTACTGAATAAACAAATGAATGTGACTGTGTTTCAATAAAACTTCGTTTAAAACAACAAAACAAACAAACAAACAAACACATCTTACCTTAAATTGCATTCAGGACATACAGTTGCCCTGAACAGTTCAAAAATGCTGAACAGGGACAATACCAACAGATATGCTAACAAGGAAGGGGAAGTACTCTCAAAGTCTCATCCCTAGACAGAGGACTACAGGCAACTAAGAATACTAAGAACTGTCAACTGGTTATTCAATATCAAATGGCCAGGCCTGAAAACATACACATACAAGTAACACTAAATTAAGCAGACTACAATTTTATATCTGGGAATATATATGTGTGTATATATATGTACACATATATATATAATATATATAAATACACACAATATCATTGTGTATATATATAGTATATATGTTGTATACATGTGTGTATATATACACATGTATGTATATGTATGTGCATATATACATACACACACACACACACACACACACATATATATATATATATATATATATATATATATATATATATATACAATGAAATAATCAAAGAAAAAGAGGAGAGAATTTAAGAGAAAGCAAGAAGCCCACCTATGAGGGCTTGAAGAGAAGAAAGGGAAGGAGGAAAAATGTAATTATGGTATCATTTCAAAAAATAAAAAATATCATAAAAATGTTCACAGAACATGGAAAAGCCATGACGATTTTTGTATTTTTCTGTAACTTCTTTTTCTACAATGTTAATTCATATCCAAATTAAAATTAAACATTATATTTTTTTGTGAGAGATTTTTATTGGGAAAAGCCTGATTTTAATTTTTCCTTAGTGTGGAGAATTACAAATTTATAGATTTGTATCTAATGAGATGGGCATATAAATCTATGGAAAAAAGAAAATTCTTTTGTAAAATAGGCCTGAGGAAACAATAAAAAGATAAATGTATGTGTTTTTAATTACCTGTGGATGGAATTCTACCTTAAACATAAGAAACATTCAAGCCTCCACACACCTGTTCAAGCTTGTGCCAATTACTTCCAAATCAGCTGTCCTTTTTGCAGGTCCTGAGCCTGCTACAGGATACATCCCAGATGAGCAAGGACAGCTGTTGCTAAAGGACAGGTGTGGCTTCCAGATTGTCTTCAGTGATGTGACATAATCTTTCCGGAGGGAAAAAAGGAATCATTAAATATTTGCTTCTCAAAGACTGTTTCTACATGTGTGTGCTTGAAGTAAAAGTATACACTAGGAAATTTAATTGGTCTATGTCAAGCCAACACAACACTTGTTCTAAAAAAATCCAAAAACACATGCTGCATAAAGTCTACAAGAATACTATGGAAGTGTGGAAGTGTGTGTGTGTGTGTGTGTGTGTGTGTGCGTGTGTGCATGTGTGTGTCTGTGTGCGCACGTACATGCGCGCTTCATCTTCTGCTAGCAATAGGTATTTTTCCTCATGTGTGAGACTCCACTGGAGAACATAAATTTTTGTTATGCAACCGATTGTCAATTGGAGGTATGTTCTTGTGTAAGGATGAAAGCTAGTGTTCACTTCCCCCTCTCAGCACTGGGACCCTATCTAGCTTGAATCTGTATAGGCCCTGCGATCTGCTCTGTTTTGGGCTTTTAAAAATTATGACTTGTTTGATAGTTTTTTGCTTGCTTGTTTGTTTTCTAAAGAGTGAGAGAGACAGGAAGCATAGAGTTAGATGAGTAGGGAGAGGGAGGTTGGGAAGATATTGGAGGAAGTAAGGAGGAGAAATCATGATAAGAGTATATTATATAAAGTTATTTTCAATTAAAAATAAGACATAAAGGGGCTGAGAGGCTGGCTCAGTTGGTGAAGTGACTATCCCACAAGTATATGGAATTGACATTGAATTCCCACTGCACATGTAACAGAAAGCTTCCTTTGTAGTATAAATTTGTAATCCCAGAAATGCAGATGTGGAGGTAGACAGATTCCTGGAGCTCACTGAAGTTTCATCTCAGTTGATTCAGGAGCTTCAGGTTCAGTGAGAGATTATGTTTCAGGAAAGAAGACAGATAGAAATTGAGGAAGACCAACATTGACCTGTGGCTTCTACACACATTGGCATACAAATTCATGCATATCTACATATACAGGCATATACCCACAAGAAAAGTTAATCTCACATACCAAACACATACTACACTTACATAAATACAGGCACAAAGAAAGACAAATTTGGATCACTGTAGTTTCACAAGGACATAACCTCATAGAGAGACTAGGCAAGATGTAGGCATTCTTTGACCATGCACTTCAGAAACAGATAAGAGTTATGAACAACTTAACATTTGTACTCTGTTAGCCTCCAGACTACAGGCCACAGGTCATGGAACACTGAGATTTCCCCACAAGGAGTGAAACACTGAGACCTCACAATTCAATGCTCCCAGAATTAAATCCAATACACTATGAACTATCCCAGAAGTTAGAAATCTGTTATCCACAGTCCAAATCCAATATAACCCTGATACATGTCCATGATTTCCAACACTTTTGAGGGTTCCTACACTTAAAATAAGAATACTGGTACTGAAAGTTACATGTAATTAATATAATGGTAGCTAAAGATAAAATCCTATTGAAATATAGTGCATCAAATGATTAAATATTATATGCATTTGCACTACACCAGTGGAGTAGTTTTGACAGAATTGTATATTCCAACCAGTCCTACATCTGTTCCCTATTCTTTTAAAGACAGGAGTGCTATTGTTGATGATACTCTCACAAGCTGTGCTAAGAGGTGATTTACTAAGATGCTTGAGTTTCTGTTGCTTTGTATGTTAGGAGACATTAATACTAACTTCTAGATGGTTGAATAAGTATGTATGGAGCAAGTTCAATGAAGAAGCAGAAACAGTAGCCTATGTGGAAAGAAGATCCTATGGAATTTGCAGCTTGACTTTCCAATATGAGAGTAATAGTAGACTATAATAAAGGGTATTTCCTACATTTATTCTCAAAACTTATGTGCTCCCCCAAAGGGAAGGGGCTACATTGCCACTACTGACCTTAATAAAAAGGTAAGCCAGTGTAACATAATGAGACACAACAGACATTCTTTCACCCAAATGGTACACATGAAATCAAGCAATCCTCTCTTTGCATTTCTTAGCAGAGGCAATTGATCTAGACTTCACTTTTCTTTAAGTAATGTACCATTTTCAAATGCAGTGAGTCTTGAAAAGACCTTCTAGCATATGCAAGCAGGAAAAGGCCCCTGAGGAAGGGCACTGGTCAAATAGGCATGGACAGAGATATCATCACAGACTTCAGCCAAAGTACTTTTTTTTCTTAGTATGTATTCACAAATACCTATAAGAACAAAGGAGAAAATGCAATCTGAGAACAGAGGTTGACACATTTGAGATTGGGAACTAAATTAAGCCCTACTCTTGTCCCTGTCATTACTACAGATAGAAAACAAACTCAGGAACTCTAATGTTCTTGGATGTTAAATTACACGCATGTCAACTTTTGTAACTGATTATAACTCATTTCAAGACAATGTAGGGACTTCTGCACAGCTAAATAATTGGTACTCAACATTGTGAATGCCAAGTGGAAAGACCAAAAGAATAGCTGTCTCACAGACAAGGTAGTAAAGCAAACTTGATTAAGCTGTATAACTAAATCAGCTTTATTTTAAAGACATATTTGAAATTAAATCAACACAGGAACATGCTCAAAATATGTCTCCTAGGGTAACTCAGAATAAATAAAATATAATACAGGAGATTGAGGTCTTTTCTACATAGATATGCCTAGACGTGTCTTTGTAGGAGTGTTTCTTGCTTTCTAACCTGACAAATAGAAAAATTTAAGAAAGAAAAAAGTAATCTGACATTAGAACACAGAGGATTTAAGTTTCTATCTGAGTTCTACTACTAACTACATCTACAAATGAAATTCTTTTTCACTCACAGATCTGGGCTATATTTTCATTTATTTTTAAGTGGGCGATTATAATACACATGAGTTAATGTTAAGCATTTGCTTTCAAGAAGGTATCTCTATACTAGTCTTATAGTTCAGTTAAAAAGAAAAACAGTGCCAAATAGATTAATATTGGAAAATCTTCCAAACATAGTTATGGTGAAAATAAATTGTAGAATCATATTACACCATGAACTGTTTCTGTTTAACACAAACTCACACATTTAGCCTTGAAAGTGCTTACTTGACTATGAGCACACATACATATGTGTGAGAATGTATAAACTATCTAGCAAAATTTCTGAATGCTGTGCATAGATATTAAGCAGAATATTGGTTGAGGGTATGACACTTTGTGTGCTACATACTTGCTCAACATTCTGTGGTGACAAGAGTACGCGTTCATGTGTTCTTCTTGTAGTAGTTGATCATATGCTAATATTTCTATCCTTATGATGTTAAATAAGGTATTTTTCTGACACAAAATTTCCCATGTTTGGATATTTGCTATGACATAAAATAGTGCCCCAGTTATGACAACCACTCAGAAAATGTTAATTAAGTTAATCAGTGACTTCAAAATACATGATTGAATACAGATAGTAACACTCTAGTATATAAGCTGAATTTATGGACTACACAGCCTTCTAGCAACCTAAAATTCAAAACACTAAAACTCCAACACATGGCTTGAATGAGGTTCCTGGAAACTCACTTTTATTTTCTTCTATAATGGTATTTTCCTAGGGTTGTTACTCTCTGTGGAAACTGTAGTATTATGGTTTGTATTGACTCCCAGTTGGGAAGTTGGAGTCTGAGTTTTACAAGTAGAGTGAAGAAAATTTAGACAACATCATTTTCATCAATAGTCTCATGAAAAGAATCTGGAGAAATGGCTTCACTTCGTTTTCCTGATTTCCCCTGTTACTGGCATCACTCTAGGTGTAACTGCCCATTATGCCCCACGTTTGGGAGCCACTTTGTAACTGCCCATTCTGCCCCACGTTGGGTGCCACTTTGTAATGACCTGTTCGGGTCAGTCAACCAGGTCAGTCAACAGGTTCTCCAGTGCAGGAGTAAGGGTGCATGCTTCCAATTCCCGCTGTGTCCTTCACTGTATCCCAATTACTGGAGCTTCAATGTTGAGGTGCCACTTTGTAACTGTCCAAGCTGCTGCTCCAATCTGTGGGTCAGGGTCTAGCAAGAGAGAGAGTGGGGATGGAAGGGCAAGAGACTTGAAGAATGGAGACGAGACAGAGTCTGGTCTATTCTCTCTTCAAGTCTTTCTTTTATTGAAAGGAAATCATGGGTATATATAAGCATAAGCAGGGGCATGCAGATGAAGACACTTTACCACGTGCATCTTGCAGCTGGGGTCATTAAACAACAAAACAAGATATGTAAGAAAAGCAAGATATTTATCAGAGTGTGCTCAGCTGTTGTAGGCTGTTGAAAACAAGTCTTTTGTCAGGGTATATGGCTTGAGATGGCTGCAAAGACGATAGTCGCTTTCTGCTCGGAGTCGGCTCCCAACACTAGGGGTGGTGATTAGAAGGCTCTGCTGAGGTATGTGGCCAACCATTTTTTTTGTTGGCTAAACCTCAGCTTTGTATGTCTCACTTTTTAATTCCTGGCTCTATCATTTATGGCCTTTATTTGCTGTTATTCTTCTTCTTGCTGTTCCTGCTATCCACTATCCTAGTTCAGGAAATGTGAACATACAGGTCATGTCAATACTGTTCGCATCGTTTGGAGAAGGTTGGGAACACTTGGTCTTAAATGACTACTCAGATGAAAACTTTCTGAATAACCAAGGATAGAGCCATCATTTGAACACAGACCATCTGTCTCAAACCCTGACAAATATTAAATAGTATTTAAGTAAATAAATATATTTCAATTTATATAAGGCTTGAAGTAGTCAATACTACTATTATTAAGACTGTTGTGAACTTTCATGATCTAATTCATAGCTCAGTAATGGCGAGGCTGTGGGGCTATGCCACTTGTACAAAAGGTTCGAAAACACTAACTGGTAATCAAGAAGTACAACTCTATGCTATCTTTTGCTTTGTTGTCGACTCTTAAAAATAACTCATCTGACATCTAAGAGGGGGAAATGATTGCTAGGAGTGTCACACCTGTGAGACAGCCAGGATTTGGATTTAATCAATGAAAACTACTCTAGTCCTTCCCTCACATTTATTGTATTTCAAGCACATTTTCATTAAGTTGCTAGAAATAATTTGTTCATCATAGTCTCTTTTTAACCACAAATAATCAAGAAACACTAATTTCTGTTTAATTTGATCAATATCTGGTTGAGGACGAACATTGTTTTAGGCATATGTTGGAAGTATCAGGCTGGACATAGATGGCCTCATGAAACAAAACTGGGACTGGATTAGTAAAATAATTAACAAAAGATGTATTTATAATCAAAGGAAACTTTTTTGCCAACTTTAAATATGGAGTACTCATTCCTGGAAGCTACATAATAATGAAGCTATTATTTGAGCACTCAGCTCATGAGTACATGCCACATTATTGTCTAATTCTTATTGGCAAGTGCTGTATGAAGGCCGAAAAAGGGTGAGCCATCCAACGGAACGCTGTTAGTCTATTTCATGGTAGGTGCTAGAATCTAAGCATATCTAACATCAGCTCTCATTTTCTAGGTTTTGTAAATGCTTCTACAATTAAAAAAAAAAAACAAGAATTTAAAGCTGAGAGCTTCAGCTCTTGGTTCTGAAATGTCAAATTTAGCAGTAGTGGCTGATTACCCCCCTTTCCCTTCTTGGTGCTTTCTTTCTGGCCCTGTGATCAGAAAGTTCAAGAGAGTACAGCTTACACCAGAAGAAACCTATTCCTTGACCAGTAGCTCATAAATTCTATTTAGAGCTTGTGTTCCTGGTGGTGTCTTAGCTGAGGACAGCTCAGTCCCAATTAAGGAACCCACAACCATGTGGAAACAACAACATGCTACCTCTGACAGTTCGAATAAGAATTCCCTCTATAAGCTCTCACATGGATCTCTTGGTTCTTGGATCATCACATTTTTTAGAGAGGTTATAGAATGTGTAGTACAGAGAGTCTTAATGGAGAAGTGCATAACTAGGGGTGGGATTTGAAGGCTTATATGCCTGCCATTATTCTTGTTGTGTCCTTCTGTCACCCCCTCACACATTCTCTCTCTCTCTCTCTCTCTCTCTCTCTCTCTCTCTCTCTCTCTCTCTCT
>NW_021620661.1:1504794-1597213 GCF_004785775.1 Grammomys surdaster
TCTCTCTCTCTCTCTCTCTCTCTCTCTCTCTCTCTCTCTCTCTCTCTTCCCTCCTCTCCTTCTTTTTGTCTCTTCTTCTCTCCTTCTTTTCCTAACCTTCTTTTTCATCCACCTGACACATACTACACACACATAAGAAGTTATATATCCATTTACAAATGTTAACAAGACATTATACTATTATAATAGTGAGGGTTATATTCATTATGTTCTATAAATATTTATATAGTGGGTTGTGGGTGGACATTCCTCTGTGTTAATATTTTGCTTAGATCCATGAGCTATGACTGATATAGTAGAGATGTTAAATAAATACAAGTGGAAAGAATGAGTATAAGTGTGTGTGTGTGTGTGTGTGTGTGTGTGTGTGTGTGTGTGTGTGTGTATCTTATTTGATTTGATCTTTTGGAGACAGGTTGGTCTACTTCTATGGGGGAGGTTGGCAGGGAACTCATGTCTCAACTTAGAAAGCCTCAAACCTGTAGCAGTTCTGCTGCCTCAGTCTCCCAAGTTTTTGGATTTACAGGCACAATCAACCATATGGTATTTGTCTTCTTTTGTGTAAATTGTAGTCTCCATAGCAGTTATTATTCAAATACACAATGTTCATCCCAGTGGAATGAAATCGCTTGGATTTTATACTAATTGGGAGTGGTAGAATACAGAAGATTATGTTTTACAGCATTTTAAAATGCAACTCACATACTACTTACCTGCATAAATTGTGCAACTACAAACAAAACAAAAACAACTACAATAAAACCAATATTGTCGAATGCTATTGAGTGAGATCAAGGCTCTCTCGTGGAATTCATTCTTGCCAATACAGGCAATCAAGAGTATTTTGCAATAAATCCACAAGTATTGGAGAACTTCTAAGGAGTTGGGTACGGATTGGATGCTGTGACACAGGGGACTTCCATCCTTTATTCTTCCTCCATCAGTTACAAACTGAGTAGCTAAGTGGCCTAGGGTCTCTGTTGAGTCATATCTCCCACTATGAATACCATTTGGTTTATGAAACACATCCATTTTACGCATGGCATTTTCTAGGGATCCAGACTTTATAAATGCATAGATTGTGTGTTAATTAATGATAAATAATATATAATCAGAGATAGTCTATTAAGAACATTCCATAGATATAGACTCTTCCTAGAATGTGTTATTAGTTCATTTATCTGAAGGTCTAGCTATCACACTGATGAGGCAATTAGAAAGGGTAATTTGCCTTCTTTCTTTTCCCAGAATACAATCCCATTAAACAATGAAAGGATTGTTGATGAGTTGACTTTACTTTTTTCTTGCATACCAAGTAAAAATAGATGGAAATTATTTAACCAGTATCAAATATATGGACAAGTGCTTTGAATATGAAATAGGCCTTTACAGTTGGAAATATGTAATCAGACATCAAAAATAGCAGCTTTTTAAAAAAAAAATTGAGCTTATTTTTCACTGCCCCCCCAAATCTGTTCTTTAGTGGTGTTCTTCTATGGTGATACTGGCCAGCTGATTTGTTTTAGAGCTAGAACACGTGCTTCATGATGAGGCTTAAAAATCCACAATATTGTTTACTCTTTCACTGACTCTTGACATGTAAAGAAGCTTTAGACATCTTGCTAACAGATGAAAGAACAGATGAAGATTATGTATTTCATCCTTGGCGAGTGTATTCTAAATTATCAGTCCATATCAAAATGAATACTAGCTTGTTTTGGAAGGAATTATCTGTTCCACACTCCCTTCAAGCTTCCGGGAGCTTCCTTAGTCCTTAGTTTTTCTTAGGTTATAGACGCATCTATACAGTATCTGCTGATATTGTCACATAGCTGTGTATGACAACCTACTGTGACTGTATGAGTTTTTTTTTTTTTTTTTTTTTTGGTTTTTTTTGAGACAGGGTTTCTCTGGATAGTCCTGGCTGTCCTGGAACTCACTCTAGACCAGGCTGGCCTCGAACTCAGAAATCCGCCTGCCTCTGCCTCCCAAGTGCTGGGATTAAAGGCGTGTGCCACCACTGACCGGCAAGTTTTTTTAATGTCATTCTTCTTCCTAGAAGAATACCTACTTGTTATCAAGATTTTTAACAAATTCTAAACACAGGATGATTTCATCTCAAGATCTCTGATTGCATTTGCAAATAATATGTATTTCCAAATAAGCTATCATTTCAAATAGGTCTTAGACATGAATTTTGTGGCATACTATCTGGGGAGACCAGAACTTTTATTTTTGGATACCAAAAGTATATTTAGTATGTTAAAACAAATTTTCTCCTATCTTCTCAAGTCTAGTCATTGGCACATGGGTATGTCTCCACCATACAAGCTCCACAACTGATAATGAGTGAATCTGTTTGGTGAGACAACCAAGCTTCTAGAAAGGGAGGATTAAGAGGGCCTGGCCTCTCCACCTACTTTTAAAGCAAGTCTCTCAGACTTTATTCACAAGCATGAGGAACAAGGGCAAATGGCCCTTACAATGTGGCATGAAAGAAGCAGCCTCAGAGAAAAAAAACAGACATTGATCAAGTCTTGCCTTCAGGGTTCATTAGAAAGTTGAGATGATGACATCATTTTTGTATGGTATAGACTGACTTGCTTTGGGAAAAAAATGAAGATAAAGCATCATTATGTACAGTAGAAAAAAGGATCATATCTGGATATTAGAAAAAATACAAGAATGCAATTATTTGAAATGGAGATGGTGAAAAGGTATTTGAAGAAGATTGAATCAAAACAAAACAAACAGAAAAAACACCCACATTAAGGGTTTAATATTGGAAAGACAAGTAAATGAAAACCAAAAATGAAAAGACTGACTGTGCCAATGTAATCTATTACTGATATAATCATCACCATTGTAGACAAGAAGATCTTATTAAACCAAGCAATGCTTTTAGAACACATGAGTATACATTCACTGGGTGTTTAGAATGAGAGTGGTTTTTCTTTGCTTGGTACAGTACATGTAGTTATTAAACATAGAAAACAGGTGTTAAGACTCAGGAGTCCCTGCTGCCTCAGAAATTTTTTACGGTCACCACGGAGATTGTCAACCTCAATTTTGAGATATAATTCATATTTACAATGTTGCTATTTGAACTTTTCGTTGGGTTTCTGTTAGCACTGCTTTGCAGAAATAATTACTATGAGCCTGAATAAACAACAGGATATTAATGAATTATTGAAGAGTTTTCTGGAAATGCTGGAACAAATAATTTTTTTGTTTAAACAGACTTAGTTTTGTAGGGAAATCAATATTTTAATGTCAATGCTACCTCATATAATGCCACTTGGTTTACAGAGCCTTTGTAACATGGTTATCATGTTTTCTGAATGTGGTATACAACACATTCTTTGGGTTCTGTACTATTTATGGTATATGTATGACTATTGTAACCACATTACCTTAATAACAATGACACAAATGAGATAATCCATTTTTTTCCTAGAAAATCATTCTTCTATGACTCTATGGCTTATGTGTTCATTCTGTGATAAAGAGAAAGGTATCTTATGGCATCTAATTACCTAGAAGCCAGTAGGTATAAGGATATCCTCAAGATTCAAAGCAACTTGCAGATATTTCAGAGAGACTGAAGTGGGGCTCTAAGAAGGAAGACCATGCCCTCATTTAATTTGTAATCTTTTTACATAATATTTTTAATTTTGAAATTATTGTACAATTAAATCATTCTTCATCCCCTTTCCTATTTCCAACCCTTTTCATGCACACTATTGTTCTCCCTTTCTCAATTCCTGACTTCTTTTTCTTTAATTATTATACAGTGCACATATATGTATATATGACTTCACACACATGTGTGTATATATGTATATAATACATATATTCGCATTAATATATATGATATATTAAATAAAACCTTAAATAAAACCTCTCAGTCTGTACAGTGATACCTGTATATATGTGATCTCAGAGCTGACTACCACTTAGCACTGGATAACCAATTTGGAGTTAAGGATCAATTAGCATTTTCCCTTCTGTGTTCACCTGTCAGTTGGTGTTGTATTTGTTCATGTCTTTTTTAGGCAGTCATGTTGATGGGACTTCGTGAGTGTAGCCTCTGGGAATTTCGGGGAGGCACAGTCTCAGAGCATGCTTTCTGTTCTTCTGGTTCTTATTCTTCTGCCCTCTCTCCTGCTATAATCCTGAAACCTTACATACAGAAATTATGTTATAAATGTATCCATTATGACTCATTATAACAGAACCCCTTGTTCTCTGTATTTGATCATTGGTGGTTTTCTGTAATGGCCTCTGTACATTTCCTTTGATGAGGGCTGAGACTGACATTTGTCTGTGGGTGTAAGGAGTAATATTTATATGTAGCTAGAGGTCATGCTGGTTTAGGAAAGTGGGGGCTGTAGGTTCACCTCCAAGATCCATGCTTTTGCTAGTCACAGGTAGTTTGCTAGGCATTTAGTACTTCATGTTGTGCATGACTGGAGTCCAATCAAAGTGCTGTTGGTTACTGCCAAAGAATGTTTGCCACTATTGTATACTTGAAATTATCCTGACATGCTGGTGGTTGTGTGTGATTCATAGGTGTCATAGGTACTCTTAGTTACTTTCTTCACTTCAAAGTTTTCATAAAGCTATCTGGTACTACGAAAGCTAGTCCTCAGGGAGGATATCTTCAAATCAGAACCAGCTCAGGTATTCTGGGTCCTGTATTCAAAGCACATAGTGTCTTCAGCAATTACTTTCAGCCTCTGGGAGGCAACCAAGGCATGCTCTTTGAAAAGAGGTGACCCTATTCTGTTTGTGTTGAGTATAAGAAATGACTGGTGTCTACCAATCATGACAAAGCTTTTTAGGTGCACTATAACCCAAGCACCTAAGGAATTAATTACTGTGAGGAAGGGGAGGAGCGGGATAAGGTGTTAGAATATCAGAAGTAACCACTATTAGGATCTGGAGGGATCATGTTGCCATAAGAAAAGTTTCACTATCAAAATTGTCAATTTAGAACCCACAGGGACAATACTCATCTAACTTAGTCATTTGTGGGTTCTAAATGCTAGAGGGGTAAGACAGGAGTGGGTGGGTTGGGGAGCACCTACTTAGAAGCAAAGGGGAGGAGGAGGAGGAAGGGAGTTCATGGAGGGATGACTGGGAAGGGGGACAACATTTGAAAGGTAAACAAATAAACAAATAAGCACTTGCCACAGAAAGCCAATATAGCATCCATGTTTTTCCACTTAAACATAGCAGTCAGCATGCAAGGAAAGAACAAATGAAGACTACAGAAAAATTGTGAAATTCACGCATAATTTAGAAATTAATTGCCAAGCAATCTTAGATGAACATATATAAATATTTAAAAATAAGTAACTTAAACATAAACAAGTATATGAATTTTACTCTTAAATGCTGATGCTTATATGATCACCCAGCTTTCTCTTTCTGTTTTTTCTTTTCAGTACAAAGTGTGAAAAAATAGTACTTTATGCTTAGGAGAAAAAAAATCACTACTGAGCTGCATTCCTAGCCTCTAGTATGGCTTTCGTTGTATTCAATATATTTGTGTAGAATTTATTCTGAATTTGAATAAATATACATGGAAAATAAAAATTAATTTTAAAATTCAACAATGTTAGCATTTAAAACCTTTATATAAATATGATTGAACACCCTCTTTGTTCAAATAATCGACTGGATATTTCATATCTGGAAATGTTGTATATAAATCACACTACAAACATAGAATAAAAATAAATTTGACTGCATACATTAATAATAAAAATCTTTTAACAGTTACTATATATACCACTCTGTACATTACAAGTCAAGACATCAAAATATTTTCCAGATTTCCAAACAATTTTCATATTTTCCCCTTAATTTTGTAGTGTGAGTATGTGTTACACATTGTTACTACTTAGCAAATGATCCAACAAATTCTGATAGAATAGATTTATCATTCATGGGTAATGTTTGTATGGAAGATAGGTGTGGTAGTGAGTATCCATTTGCCAATAATGCCCTTTGCATCAACTTTGAATGCAAAGAAATATTACTAAACCCTATAGACAGACACAGCATATATTTAGACCATTTAGTATTCTACAAAGCTACTGGCAGAGCACAGTCATCAAAGACACTGTGTATGTCACTTTACCATCACAATTGTTGACAGGCAGTACACAGATTTCACTGGATATTTTATGTTGAATGTCTTTCCCTGCATAGAGAAGTCAATCCCATCCAGCAGGAAAGATTTGTATCCACAGTATGTTTAATTCTTAAACATAAGACACATTGGCACTACGAAGCAATAACCTTTAAAAGCAAAAGACTTAGATGATCTGACAGCTCTACCAATATGCAGGGCAATCAAGATGCCCCCACAGTGAAGTAAAAAAATTTTAATGGAAGCACAATAATTGATCAAATTGACACTCAAGCCTCCTGAGTCTGCCGTGAGACCATTCCAAGTCCTTAAATCTGCCATAAAGTTCTAATGGACACCCAGGGGGCACTTCTAACAATTTATTCTATTTTAAGTGAATTTCAGGACCTTAAATTAATAGAGAGAGAGCACAATCAGTCACTTGCTATATTAGCCTTCATTTTCTGTTTCTTATTGCATTATTGATAAAATTCATTTTTCATTGTTAATAATTTTATGATAAGCAAAAATAGCTAGCAGACAAGGTAATGAATAATACCACCTGTAAGTAATGATTGTTTAAGAGCAGACTTGGAATTTCAGCATCAACATGGCATTTACAACCACTGGCTTCAGCTCTCAAAATACTTTCTTGTTGCCTCTCAAACTATCTTTAAAATACTCTGACACCTGTGTACTGAAAATGCTAATGTACACTATTCATCAGCCACAAACGTATGCCTACCTGATAGAATTTGAATAGAACCTAATAATTATGGGAAATCGCTGATAAGTTATTCTAGGTTCTTAAGAAACCTCCCACAGCCATGGACAATGTAAATTTATTGCTTTGAATAATATGAAGAAGCTACTTGCAATCAGACTATTTAAATACACAGATGTCTTCAAACTGCACCTTGATCAAGTCTTGGGAGAGGGCTTCCATAAGGTACTATCAAAGCTGAGGAGAGTATGCTTAAAATTGTTTATGGATATTATTTATTAAACAAATCTAATTAACAGTACTATTAATAATGACTATCTCTCCATGTGTAGCATGTGTGTGTTGGAGTGCAGGTGCTTATTACAATGTTGCACGTGGTGAGATACTGAAGACAACTTGCAGGCTTCAATTCTTTCCCTCAACTCTGAATTCCAGGATTATTATGTTGGGCACCAGTTTGACCTACTGAGTCATCTCTCTCATTTAAAAAGGGACTTACAAATGGTGAGTGCATATGACCAAAACACATGATTATGAAAGAATCAAATGGCTAACACAAATTTAGTAAGAAGAAAAAAAATTAAAATTAGAAACCTAATATCTTAACGTTAGAAGCATTTTAGATTCAAAATGTTTATTGCATTAATCCTAACTTCATTTCATATTTGATTTGAGACAACCAACTTCTTAGGAATTATATATTATTATTATTTGTAAATGTTACTGAATATGGAACTGAGGTATATTATGTCAGCAGTATAGCACTTGCCTAGGAAGCCTCAGGATTTGATCTCTCATAATGCAAAAAACACTGTATATAATAAATGTATTTTCTTTAAGTATCTCACTTGTGGCATTTTTTGTGAATCTACATAGATTTGAAATCATTCCCATGTCAAGATACTAAACTATATCACTTCCAAACCCCCTTGTTCCTTTGTACCCAGGTGAAATTAATCTCTTCCCTCATCATCATCCTGAAAAACATGGATCTGTATGCAAATGAATGTATGAGCTGCATAATATGCAAAAATGATGTAAAAAATTGTTGTCAAAAAGATATGTCCCTTTAAGTAAACACTTGATGTTTCTGAGTACTCATTTTTTGTCAGTGTTTATCACGTAGAATCATATAGGCTAAGTGACAATTTGAAGCTTTATATATGTGCTTACAAACCTGTTTGCAGTATCCATTAAAATTTATTACTATCTTATCAGCTTTAGAGACATCTGGTGGTGTATCTACAATAGTGGATAATTAATGAAACTATACACTGTAGTTCCAGATGCATTCCTCACACAAACCCCAAGGAAATTATTTCAATAAATTCTTTTAATTTGATGTGAACTAGAAGCAATTACAATTTTGATTTCATCCTAAATATCCTTGGAAGAATATTAAAAACTAATTATAAAAAAAAAGCAAGTATCATGAGAGGCATTAAAAAGAACATCAAAGTAAATGTGAATTTCAAGACATCAAAGGCATTTTCAGCACTTGCACATGTATTCTAATAACTAAAATATTTCTTACCTAACTTTAGGCAACAACGATTTTCCATTTGAGTAGTGGTTTATAACATTGAAATTCCCTAGTTCAAATGCTGCTAATTTCTTCTAAGAGAGTAAAACGTCTCAGAAAATTAATTACTAAGACAAAACTATATGGTATACATAATAAATTCACTTTAATTATAAAGGTTACTGAGAGGTTAATAAACGGAAAGAATTACATAATAAACTAGTCAAAAGAAAATGAAACAATTGTTTTAACTTTGACAAATGAGATGCCTAATAGAAAAGATTAGCAAAGATATAAACAGAAAGACATAGCCGATGATAGTATTCTCCATTAAGACAGGCAAGCATAGGGTTATAAACCCTTAAAAATGAACATTATGACATATGTTGTTGGGTTGTAGTGTGCGTTGGTTGTTGTGTGGGTCCGAGAGGTAGAGGCAAGGGAAGGTGACTGTGTTCTCCCCTCGCAGGCGCCTCAGGAGTGGGGAGCACAGTCTGAGATCCCGCGAGGAGCTGGAGCTCTTGGCTTCGGAGTCCCTGGGCCAAAAGGCAGCCAGGAACTGGCTGGTTCTCAGGCTCTAAGACCCTCAGATGCCGTTGCGGGGCCGCAGAAAGGCCGAGAAAATGAAGTTGGGGTGTATGGGAAGGGATGAGCTCCAGTTGCATCCCACGGGGATGAGAGTTCTTGGTGGCTTGCTGGGCTGGCTTGCTTGGGTGGCTGGGTTGGTGGTCTTCGTGGCTGGGAGTGCAGAGAGGTCTTGTGTGGGAGATTAGATAGCAACTCTGCAGTCGAAGGCCTGTTCCACTGTTTCCCATGGCGGATTCTGAAGAAGAGAAGCAGTCCATTGACTTAAGATGTTTATTGTCATGGCCGAAAGTAGATGAAAACTATACCCCAGTTCCCTCAGGGCGGGCCTGATGTTAAAAACCTTTTGCAAGGAGGAGGGTCTGGGAAAAAATATTTATTGGCTACACCCTTCTGGTCTTTAGGTGCTCGACCAGAAACCAGGTTGTCTTTCACGGTCCTGTAATATGTTATGTTTTTTTAATAAGATAAAAATTGACACTCTTTAATATCAAATACAACATGGAATGGAAGAGTAGAGATAATTATGAACATGTATGAGAATCCTACAAATTAACAGTCATTCCCAAGTAAGATTCCTTTTTCAACCCCTCCTCTGAGGCTTAGGGAATGTCAAGGAAGAGAAGGCAGAAAGAATGTAAGAAGTTGGGGGATGGGGAGGAAAGCTGTCAAATCTTTCTTCGTGATGTGGAATGGCTTTTGCACTCACAAGTGATAGCAGCAGCTAGAGTTAACTACACAAGATAAAGACAGACAAGACTGAGACATAGATGAAAGAGGCATGCTCCAGGCTTTGCTGCTTACTGAGAACTGGCCATTGATAGTTCCTAGGGGAAAGAAAAACCATTCTTTTTTCAGGGTGTGGCCACTAGTAAGCTTCCCATGCTCCAATGCCCAATGCCTATAGTGCTCCCTTCCCCCCAAACACACACACACACACACACACACACACACACACACACACACACACATATATGCTCTCAGCATCCTTAGTTGCCTGCAATACTATGTTGAGGCTTTGTTGACTCTCCTGCATCCACTTGGCATATATATAGTTCTTGTTCTGCTCACATTTCAGCAGTCATGCCAGTGAGACTTCATGAGTATAGCTTCTAACATTCCTAGGAGTCAAAACCTCATAGCAAACTCCCTGGTCCTTTGACTCTTAAAACCCTTCTGTCCCTTCTTCCACAGTGTTTCCTGAGCTTTGGGTGCAGAAGTGTTTTTGTGGATGTATTCACTCAGACTGGAATCCACAACTCAGTATTTTGATTGGTGTGGCTTTCTTTAATGGGTCACCATCTGTTGTAAAAATAGCCTCCTTGAAGATGGTTGAGTACTACACTTATTTGTGGGTATAAGGACAAATATTTAGAATGTAGTTAGGGTTTATACTGGTTTAGTAAACTGATGGTTGTAGATTCTTTTCCAAGTACCATGACTTCATCAGCCCTGGTTAGTTGGCAATGTTTCTATTAATATGCATGATTTCTTTCTTGTTGCATTGGTGTTAAATCCAAACAATAACACTAGAATATTTAATATTTAATTCACAAAATTCTATACTTCTCTCTAGGTGTCTGTAACTCTACTAGATATATTTCCATCTTCATTTACCCAAATCTTATACACTGATGTAAACTGAGCTTAAAGGAAAATTTTGTAATTGATGTGTAGCTGATGTAACTGATGTATTAAACTCACTGTATTTATTTATTTTCTATATGAAAGTGCAAGAGACTTTTTAATGAATGGAACTTCAGAAAATACTTAAGTTTATTAAATGTCAAACAAAAAATATTTTATAAACTAGATACAGTTATAAAACACACATACAAACACACATACATATGAAAATGATAGGGGTGGGGGAAGGATTCTGCGGGGGGGGGGGTAATTGTAAATGGGGCAGTGAGCCAGATGTAAAATGAATAAGTAAAATAAATAAATAAAATTTAAAAATACATATATGTAATTATCAACATGATTCATACCAATATCAGAACTTTAACTATAAGTAAACATTTATTTTTATGAATGTTCACAATATGCTTTAGTCAGTGGTGATATATATGGCCAAGCTAAAAATTTCAAACCAGATGTGGAAATATGAAGTCATGCACAGATCTGAATATTTAAATATTTGAGTGTACAGTGTCTTTTGGCTCAAGGTGTCAACCTATTTTATGCTAATGAGGGAAGATGAGACTAGGAATAGCCCTTTAAAACCAACTATTATAAAGTGCTCATAGTGAAACGTGTCTTAAAAATCATGATTTTAATTAAACAAATATTTTTTTGTAAAACAAATAAAAGACTAAAGTAGCTCCCAAAATACAATGTACCAAAAGACAGCCAAATAACTCTATAGTAAATTTTACTGTGAAAAACAAATATTTTCTTTGAGCCATTAACATTAGAAAGTGAAGTGGAAACTTCTAGTTTCTTTGGCAAGTTATGTCACATGATATTTTGCTGGGGCATACAGGTGAAAGGATGTCTCACTAAAGCACACACATGAATGGCTGTTTTGCTGAAGTAGACCCAGGTGAAAGGATGTTTTGATAGAACAAACATATGAAAGGCTGCTTGGTGAAGGAGTATAAATATGACCCTACAGACAGTGGGAGACAAGCACTTGGAGCTTTGGTTTGGCTTGCTCCACCTCCATTATTCTTCGGTAAAGACACACATGAATTGGTTCACTTTACATAGCATTGTTGAGCACAACTTGTGGTCACATTGCCATTGACAGATACTCCCCAAGAACTGGTAGTGAGCTTCCTGAGGCAGTTTGCGGCCTCCACGGCCTCACTTTAGGCCAGGTGGTGAGCCTGGCAGTTTCTTCAGGATTGAAGTACAGCTGTCTGGTGTCTGCTTGCTGGACAGAATGGACTGTAGCTGCTGGTTCATGCCTGATGTTTTCCTGCCTAGAGGACTGGTCTGCAGCTTCTAAATCATATTTGGTGTTTGCTACAGGTCTAAACTGTTGTCAAAGAAGATCAAGCTTACCCTCAGAGAACTATTGCTGAACAGATCCACTTACCCCACATCCTAATAACTTTTCTCTTCTACTGCCTCTACTGTTTGATGGACTAGAGGAGAGGTTGAACCCTTATTAAAAGTAAGTTGCAAAAAATTTATGCCTATTAGAAAGTGATTTTTTTCAATTATTTTAGTGGGTGATAAGAAATAGTTAAAGCCATTAGTGATTACACTTCAGTAAGTCCTGGTTTTCAGGTCTGGTGTGACAAAATCTATCTCTTGTTATAAAAGTTGTGTTCTATTACTTTATTATAGATGGTCGCTGAACTTTAATTTCACTGTAAATCAAAACCTTTTCTGTATGTATAGACTGTTGCGCATTTCAGCACTGCTGTTAATATAAGGATGATATTAAATAGAGTAGGAATGCTGCATAATAAATTTAGGATGGGTAATATGTTCTTTATTGAAAGGAAGGAAAAAGAGAAGGGGAAAGGAAGGATATGAAAGAAAGGAAGAGAATGGAAAGGATGAAAGAGAAGAAAAAGGGATAGAGGAATGGAGGGAAGAGGAAAAGAGTGAGGAGGGAGGAGTATTCTTTATGAGGCAGATTGTTGATCTTCTGAAATAAATAGATCCTGGATGCTCAGAAGCAAGAGGTCCTTTGATATTTTTAAGAGAATAGGCTCAGAGTATCTAGAGATTTCAGGTAAGTTAGACCTAGCAAAGACTGGCTATGCTCAAGCTAAGTTGGTCTTTACTCTCACAGTGAGAATGATGAGGTAGTTAGGGTTACTGTTGTGATGAAGCCCCATAATAAAAAGCAACTTGGGGAGGAAAGGGTGTATTTGCCTTCAGATCCACATACAATCTATTACTGAAGGATGTCAGAACAGGTATCCAAACAGAGCTGGAACCTGGAGGCAGGAGCTGATGCAGAGGCCATGGAGGAATGCTGTTTACTGGCTTACTTCCTCTGGCTTGCTCAGCCTGCTTTCTTATAGAACTCAGGATGACCAGCCCAGGGCTGGCCCAACCCACAGTGAGTTGGGCCTTCCCACGTTAATCACTAATTAAGAAAATGTCCTACAACTGATCTTGTGGAGGTATATTCCAAATTGAGATCCCTCCTTTAGGATGACTCTAGCTTGTGGCAAGTTGAAATAAAACTTGCCAGTGCAGGTGACTTTTGTGACAACCCACCTCTCTCATTCACAGTAGGTAATTAGATTAATAAGATGGCTTTTCTACCGTATGTTTCTAATATGCCTTTAACTCTAAAAAGGCTAAAGGTAAAAGAATAATAAATACATTCTGTACATTATTTAGTCAAACTGATGGCAACCTAATATAATATATTTCACACTGCTTTTTCATTTTGGCAGGCAATTAATGAGACAGGTTTTTCTTTTTGTCTTAAGATTAATAAACTCAATTTACTACAAAACAGTACTCAAAGGTGGTTTGCATTGAAACTTAACTTCAAAAGTATATATTCCTGCTTCCTTAACTTCAAAAGTATATATTGCCTACCTCCAGTCTTTTGAAAGAAAAAGATAAGTAGGATGCATCTGAATTAAACAAAATAACAATGTCAAAGGTTGAGTTTCATAGATTTGTCAATTACAAGCCTTCAATGGGTAAAGGAATAGATTCTTGGCCTGAAACCCAATCCTTAAACTACATGGGAAACATGATGACCTCTCTAACATATTCATGGACATATAAGAACCAAGCCATTAATAAGAACAGGCCCAGTCTGTGGCATGTTATCTTTTCTTCTTGCTGGATGACAAGAGTCAATATGACTTGGTAGCTTATAAATTACTCCACTATCCTGATTTGCATTGTCCAAAGAACCACATAGAAAGCAGATTTTGCTATAGAAATAAATTATCAGAGACACACTGTATTAAGTCAAAGTAGTACTAAGAACTCAAGGAGAAATTGCAGGAACTCCTTTTCCAGTATTGCAATATATTCAGCATCCTTATTTACATCATTTCAAATGCTCTATGTATCCATATGTTATTGGCATAAAGGGAGAGACTTGAGACAAAGACAGGACTTGTTTTGTAGTAAGGGCAGTTCCTACTCTCACAGTATGAGTGACATTTATGATAATCCACCTCTATATTTACAGTAGGATTTTAACAATTTAGGGAGTCAGATCTACTATTTTGCCTCTCTGGTTTCAAATGATGTGTCCTTCCAAGTCACTAAACAGAGTCTTCCAAAAATGAGACAATATAAAAAGCACTATTTGTAAAAGCAAATATGAATCCCCTGGCACCCAAACATTCTTTTCTTAATGTTATATTATCCTTTTCATAGCTTAGCCTCACAGTGCATGGGAACATAGTTGTGTATTTGTGTGAATGAACTGGCTGTCTTGATCAGAAAGGAAGAAGAATGTTTCTGAGAAGAGACCATCCTAACTGCAGCAAATAAAAATCATCTGAAAAGAATATGTGAGGAGGATGCTAGAGAAATATCTACATGGGGAAGAGCACTTGTGAATTTCCTAGAACATTGTAAGTTAGGCAGTCATGAGAATGGTGTAAAACACCGTGTGTGGATTCAGAACAGTAGGGTTAAGGAGAGTTTCTATCAGCCTAATTCTAGGTTCAGTGAAATACTCAGTCCTGAGGAAAAATCAGAGAGATAATAGACAGTGTTCCCTTGTCATCCTTGAGAAGGATCCACACACTAGCATGTGTACCTGTACACACACACACACACACCACATGCACATACACAGGAGGCACAAAAGGAACACATTAGAAACAGTTGACTAAGGTTGACTAGAGAATATAAGAAGGAATTCTTATGTGTTGCAATTCACTTAAGGCTGCAGTTCTTAAACTGGGGGATCTTGACCCCTTTGGGGTTGAATGAGTGTTTTATGGATTATATATCAGATATTTAGTATATCAACTATGAAGTGGCAATGAAGTGGTTGAGGGTTACCACAACATGAAGGAGTAACTGTACTAAGAGTCACAGCCTCAGGAATTTTGAGAATCACTGACTTAGAAAATAGAAAGCTCCCCACTTCTTAAATGATAACTCAAACCTAAGGTGGCACCTGGTAGACATGACAGTAGCAAGTTCAAGCATGGTGACTCTACATATGGAATTAATATTAACAATGAATTGGACTTACACTAGATTTACAGTTAGAATCCCAACTCAACCATTTTCCAGTTATTAGACCTCAGGAAAATCATTTAGTTTCTCTGAGATTAACTTTCTTCATCTGTAAAATGGGATAATAACAGTACATTCATTGTAGTTATAAAAGTCTTATGAGAGTAAAACAGGAAAGCACTTCTGTAATTTAACCATTATACATTCAGTAGTTATCATCTGCTATTTCTGATGTGTATCGTTATTAGCTAACAATTAGAATGCTATTTTAGATAAAAGATGTTCACTTCTCTTTCAAGTGGCCAGCTGAAAGAAATTCTTCATAATTCATTTGCTGAACTGAAACAAGAGTTTATTAAATAATTTTGTATATATAAGCAAACAACTCTTTTTCATAATGTGATTTTAGTTAAAACCAGATCTTCAAAACCATTAAGTGTGATATAAAATATAAATCGTTTTTGCATCAATGTTCATAAGGGAGATTGGTCTGAAATTCTCTTTCTTTGTTGGGTCTATGTGTGGTTTAGGTATGAACGTAATTGTGGCTTCAAAGAATGAACTGGGTAGTATTCCTTCTGCTTCTGTTTTGTGGAATAGTTTGAAGAGAATTGGTATTAGGTCTTCCTTGAAGGTCTGATAGAATTCTGCACTAAAACTGTCTGGTCCTGGACTTTTTTTTGTGGGGAGACTTTTAATGACTGCTTCTATTTCTTTTGGGGTTATGGGACTGTTTAGATGGGTTATCTGCTCCTGATTTAACATTGGTAACTGGTATTTGTCTAGAAAATTGTTTAAAACTATCTAGATCAGGTTGGCCTTAGAGAATGACTGGGTTTTGGGTGGTGGGAGAAGAGGCATTGCCTTCTTGTTAACAGATGTGGAAAGACATCCCCACACACAAGAATACTGATACTAACACATTATGGGCAGAGCCTTGAACTGTGTAAGAATGAAGATAGGAAGAGGGAACAGAAGAAAAGAAGGCAGCATGGTTGCATTCCTTTCTGTCTCTTGACTGGAAGTGATATGACCAGCTGTGTTAGACCACTGCCTCCATTACCTCCTTGGAATTATGGAACAGAAGCTGGATTTTTAAACTAAACTCTTTCCTCCCCTGTGTTGTTTTGTTCAGGATATCTGTCATGAAAACAGAAATGAAACAGGGCATGGGAAAACAAACTGCCATTATCTTTGACCACCCAAGGAGGCTTGAGTAGTTTATATTTGATAGCCGTGCCTCCTCATCTAATTTCACGAAGAGAATTCTGAGCTTTCACTGTAGAGTCTCACTTACATTCATCATTCATTGAGTTACTTCTTGTTGGTTTGCTTTGTCAGTAAGCATGCGCAGTGGAAGCCTCTATAGCAATAACAGGCACTCCATTTAATATAAAATGTAATTATGACAAATGAACAAATATTTATATATTGTTGCCCTCTCATTATGTCGATATATATTTAACACTCTTCTGTGCAAGGTAACTTTGTGTAGATATTAAGTGAGTAGTATCAAATGCCCAATTAATAGGATTACATCTGTTTTCTGCCCAGCTGTGAAACACTATCTGCATCATTTTAACCCTCTTTGGCTAAGTTTGTTACACATGAAAATGGGTTTATAATAAACTGATAGTGCTGTGGGAATTGAAAGCATTAGCATATGTAAAGATCTTAGTATCTCTACTATACTTCCATTGTGGACATTTTATGTAACACAATCTGTGATTTTATAACATAATACCACCTTTAGGCACCAGGCATAGAATTATAAGGTGTAATATTCTGTGACCACAGAAACCTTGTCTTTTGATATTCATACTGTGAGTTCTCACTCTTAATCTACGATCTCTTTTGGTGTCATGCTTGTTTAAGAAGATGTAGTTTCTTTAGTGAGAAATGCCATGGTTTTTGTAGTTGTTGTTGTTTGCACTATTTTTTATTCCCCTCAATAATATCAGGTCCTGTTTTCAGTAGAGATTTTAAGGCACAGCTTGAAATAAATGAATTTATGAATTTAATCATTCCAGAAAGATGTCTTAACAACGGTCCAAGGAACTTGCTGTAACTCCCTAGACTTTTAAAAATACTAGCCAGAGTGCTGAGTGGTAATGATGGCTTGTGTTTGCCAACCCAGTCCTTGCCTATGCACCAAAAATGTGAGCCAGGACTAGTGTGGAAATGCTTTGAAGTGGCAGAATGGCTTGGACACCATGACACCGTGATTAAAGAGAACTTGTTTACAAAACAAACTTCAAGATTACAGGACAACTTTCTCAGTGATTTTTTTTTTTTTTTTTTTTTGTCTTAGAGGCAATGAACCAGATCTTTTCTTTCTCCCATGGAGTGAAGCTAACCTAGACCACAATAGAGAAAGTCACCCTCACAGATCAGCTTGCCAACTCTGTGCAGGATACAATTAGTGGGAAACAAATTGTGACCTTCAAAGAGCAGGTGGGGGAATGATCAAAACCCAAACTGGTTTGGGTCCGCTTCTCCTTTTTCACCCGCCATTCATAACTTTTGCTCACATCTAATTAAAGAGGAAAGTTCTTACTTCTCTTCCCAGAGCTATAAATAGGACACTGTCAGTTATGGAGCCTGTTGGACCAGGTGATGAAATTGAAACTACTGAGGAAGGAGGAAGGCCTTTGAGCATCATGTAATTTTAAGACTTCCTCTCTTGCCTTGTTATTTTTGTGTTGTTTGTCTTTAAAAATAGGACTTTTTCTCAAAGAAGGTACTTATCACTGAACCACACTCTTCATTCCTGTGAGGCAGAGCTCACCCCAGCTGGTCTCCAAGACAACTGAGAAGGCTGTGTTGCTCAGCATTGTCTTTCAGAAAGTAGCCCTCTGGATGAACATTATAAACACCTTGTATAGAGATGCTAAGTACGTAAAATAAAAACAACATCAGCAACAAAAACACATCAGGACAACCTTAAAGGTGGCTCCTTGGATAAGGGTGTTTGCTCTGTATGTCTAAGTATGTAAGTTCAAATAGAAACATTCATATTAAAAAGCCAGGCATAGAGGAACATGTCTGAACCTCAGCATTGTGAGGCAGGACAGGTAGATTCCCAGGGCTGGTTGGCTAATTGAAGCTAGTGACTATCATGTCAGTGAGCATTTCTACCTTAAGGCAATAAATTTAAAAAGGTGACAAAGATGGAGTCTGATGCCTTGCAAATATGGCCACTCATCCACACACTCATAAGCATTTACCACTAACCTACCCACCTCACACACACACACTTTGTATTTAAGTTCATTTTTTTCTCATTCTTTTTCACAGGACAAACATAATTCCATTTGAGTAATGATATGAATACATAACCATATACATAACCTACTAACACATGCAGTTATATCTTGGAATGTCTTCTTTCCTTTTGTTTTTATTTGATATTTTCTTTATTTATATGTCAAATGTTATCCTCTTTCCCAGTTCCCCCCTCCCTCAGAAACCCTCTATTCCAACCCCCTTCTTCTACTTCTATGAGAGTTTTCCCTCACCCACCCACTCCTGCCTCCCTGTCCTCAAATTCTCCTACACTGTGGCATCTAGCCCTCACAGGACCAAGGGCCTCGCCTCCATTGATGTCAGACAAGGCCATCTTCTGCTACATATGCAGTTGGAGCCATGGATCCCTCCATGTGTACTCTTTGGTTAATGGTTTAGTCCCTGGGAGCTCTGGGGGAGGGGGTTTGGTTGGCGGATATTATTGTTCTTCCTATAGGGTTGCAAACCCTTCAGCTCCTTCAGTCCTTTCTCTAACGCCTCCATTGGGGACTCCATTGGGGACCCCATGCTCAGTCCAATGGTTGACTGTGAGCTTCTGCTTCTGTCTTTGTCAGGCTCTTGCAGAGCCTCTCAGGAGACAGATATATCAGGCTCCTTTCAGCATGCACTTCTTGGCATCCACAATAGTGTCTGCGTTTGTTGACTGTATGTGGGATGGATCCCCAGGTAGGTCAGTCTTTGGATGGCCTTTCCTTCAGTCTCTGCTCCACACTTTGTCTCCATATTTGCTCCCATGAGAATTGTGTTCCCCTTTCTAAGAAGTACGAAAGCACCCACAGTTTGGACTTCCTTCTTCTTGAGCTTCATGTGGTCTGTGAGTTGTATCTTGGGTATTGAAAGTTTTGGGGCTGATAGCCAATTATCAGTGAGTGCATACCATATGTGTTCTTTTGTGATTGGGTTACCTCACCCAAGATGATATTTTCTAGTTCCATCCATTTGTCTGAGAATTTCATGAAGTCATTGTTTTTAATAGCTTAGTAGTACGGCATTGTGTAAGTGTACCACATTTTCTGTATCCATTCCTCTGTTGAAGGACATTTGGGTTCTTTCTAGCTTCTGGATATCATAGATAAGGCTGCTATGAACAAAGTGGAACATATGTTCTTATTATATGTTGGAGAATCTTTTGGGTATATGCCCTGGATTGGTGTAGCTGGGTCCTTAGGTAATACTATGTCCAATTTTCTGAGGAATCGCCAGACTGATTTCCAGAGTGGTTGTACCAGCTTACAATCCCACCAACAATGGAGGAGTGTTCCTCTTTCATCACATCCTTGCCAGCATCTCCTGTCACCTGAGTTTTTGTTCTTAGCTGTTCTGACTGGTATGAGGTAGAATTTCAGTATTATTTTGATTTGCGTTTCCCTGATGACTAAGGATGTTGAACATTTCTTTAGGTGCTTCTTGGCCATTCTGTATTCCTCAGTTGAGAATTCTTTGTTTAGCTCTGCACCCCATTTTTAATAGGGTTATTTGATTCTCTGCAGTCTAACTTCTTGAGTTCATTTTATATGTTGGATATTAGTCCTCTATTAAATGTAGGTCTTTCATTTTTTCCATGGTAAAACTTGTTTGACTATTCTCCACACATCCACTGCACTGAGTCTCTGCTTTACCTGCTATTTGCTTTCTCAACTTTCACACACTTTTGAAAGCTGCATGGTTATAGGCTTTACACTTCTAGAATGCAAGTTACTAAATTTAGATGAGCAGAGACATAGCTTACCTCACTCAACATTATGTTTCTAGACCCCTACATGCTGCCAAGTTCATATGTCAAGCTTAGTATTTGTTTACAATAAATTATTAAGCAGAAAGTAATGACACACATGTTTAATTCCAGCACTCAGGAAGCAAAGGCAGGCATATCTGAGTGCGTTTGAGGCCAGCCCTAGAACTCATCCAGAGCTATGTAGTGAGACTGTCTCAAAAATTATTATTCTTTAATATAATGTATATTTATATACATTAATATAATACTTTAATATAATACTTTAATATAATGTATATTTATATACCTGTAGATTAGCACCTCTCTGAACCTTCATCAGAAAGGTTTCTTCCTTCAGTAGATACCATAACTGGCCAAGGTACAGAGAATAAGAGACCAAAGTATGCTCAGTTCTAAATAGGACAAATCTATTGTTCCCCTTTCTTCCAAAGGCTCAGAGGTCGATTACAAAAAGGGGATAGAAAGAGACTTAGAGCTGAAGGTATTGAGTGACTACAAGAATGAAAGAGTGCTTTTAGGATGCACCATGACACATAGGAATTCACAGCAGTTGTGACAGAATGTGTAAGACATGAATAACTGAAAACCAGATAAAATCCAAAGATTGGAGAGGAGAGATGGTCATGACACAGCCCACTCTTAGCTGAGGAACTATCAACAATTGATAGCTTCTGGGAGATAGAAAACGAGATGAAGCCGCCATCATTTTTTTAAGGGTATCACACCAGATAAGACAGACATACTCTAATGGAAGGCTACATAACCAAGAGAATATGAGTGACACAAACTGTATCTGATGGATTAAAAAGTAATGCCACAACACTGAGTGGGTAGCAAAGAAGGGATTTACATCAAAGAACTTGTGGTAAGCAGATCAATATGATCAAAATATACTGTATATATTTTCAAAGAACTAAGACAATGCAAAAAAGATAAGAAATTTAGAGCAGTAAAGAAAATTCCAAGGAGAAAATGATAAATTGAAAAATGTTGCACCTCAGTCAAAAAAGGCACACACATATTTGTAGACAGATATAATGTATACACACTTTTGTTTTGTTTTTGTAAAGTTTGTGTATATCCTAATCTTTGAAAGCTGCTATATCACTGCATCATAGACTGTACGACTTATGAACAATAAAAACTGACTTTGTTATAGAAGTCAAATGAGTTTCAGACCATGACACTCATGTTTGATGTTTACCAATTGTCTATTTTTGGCTCATAGATGTGGTTTCACTGAAGCTTCACATAATGGAAACACAAAGGAAGCTCTCTGGAATTTTTTTTTTTATTAGAGCAGGAGTCAAACTTAATCACTCAATAAAGGTCTCAGCTCCAAGAATCATCACATTGGGGTTAGGACTACATCTGTGAATTCTAATAGAAAAGGATTGTGGCTGGATAGATTTATGACAATTTGACCCAGCCAAAACCACTGGAGAAGACAGATGAAAAAAATGGCTTCATAAGATGGGACAGCAGGCAAGTCTTTAAAGCATTTTCTTAGTTACTGATTAGTGGAAGAGGGCCTATCCCATTGTGGGTGGGTTCCACCCTTGGCTGGTAGTCCTGGATTCTATAAGAAAGCAGAGTGAATATGCCAAAGGAAGCGAGCCAGTAAGCAGCACTCTTTCATGGCCTCTGCATCAGCTCCTGCTTCCAGGTTCCTACCATGTTTGAGCTCCTGTGTTGACTTCTTTCAATGATGAAGTGATATGGAAATGTAAGCCAAACAAATTCTTTCCTCATCAAATTACTTTGGTCATGGTATTTTGTTATATCACAGATAGCCCAAGAGTGGTGAGGTATTATTGTCACAGTCTTGATCTTGTTTTGGAAAAGTTAGTGTAAGGACTTTGGAACTTTTGACTAGAAAGTCACTGAGTATACAAAGACTGGTGAAGTAATTTGTGGGAGATTGGAAGATTGAGGTGTTGAAAAATGCAGATGATGGAGGACTGACTTGAGAAATTGCAATTGAGAGTTACTTAAAGACATTGTTAAGGCCACTGCATAATTAGACTTGAGACCCTATAGTTGTAGTCAGGCCTGAAGAATTGTTTATTATTAACAAGACACTAGAACCATTAAATTGAACCCTTTTGCTACTGGGATACTTGAATCTGGTCAGTTGCAGCTGAGAAATTAACAGTGATTAAGAAGTAAGCAGTGTCATTAAGTTGAAATCTCCTAAATGATTCTTTAGAGTTTGCAAACAGAAACTGTGTTCCAGAGGCAGCCAAGGTTTTACTTTGTGTTAATAGCCAAACTTTGTAAGATAAGATTTATCTAGTTTTGGAAAGCATGAAGGAGTCATAGAGAGCAGCTGAAGCTTAGGACTGTGTAGTGGTACTGGAGTCCCTGAAGAGAGCTCAGGAGATGCGATTAGTGAAATGCAGCCCAGTTGTAGCAGAAGACCCCAGAATTTTGTAGATGGAATGATTACCAAGAACGGGAACAATGGAGGAGGAGAGCCAGCTTGAGCTTAGAACACAATTTGAATGAGCTGCAGATAACCCTAAGAAGGACTGACAGAATACAGTTTGTAGTATTCTCTTCCTTCCCTCCCTCGACTTATTTTCTTCTTACACTGAAAGTACATCTACCATATTCCAACAGCTCCGAAAGTCCTCCCAAAGTCATATTCCAATATCAACTTTAAGACCTAAAACTTCATCACAATATTGTCTAAGTCTGACTTGTCTAAATTTTTTAAAACCTATTTAGACCAATATACATATGAATATAATAGGCTGTGAAGTTATAAGCATTTTGCTAATTAATTAGTTCATTTTCATCCATGCTCTTTAATTAATTTATATATTTTTATCTCAAATGCTACTCCTTCTCCTGGTCCCTCCTTCATCGAGTTTCTCCCTCATCCCCTTCTCCTCTTAGAGGGTGAGGCACACCAAGTCTCAGTCTTATTAGGCACATTCTTTTCCATTGAAGCCTGACAAGGCAGACATGAAGACTGAGCTGCCTCACTGCTACATATGTGCCAGAAGGAACAATCCAGCCCACTTATGTCTTTTGGTCAAGGTTTGTTGACATTTTTTAGTTTCCTGTGAGGTTCCCATCTACTTCAGGTACTTTGATCCTTCCTCAATCTCTTCCATAAGTGTTTCTGCTCTCCATTTGATATTTAACTATGGGTAACTGCACCTGTTTCAGTCTGCTGCTGGGTAGAGCCCCTCAGGAAACAATTATGCTAGGATCCTATCTGCAAGCATGACATATTATCATTAATACTGTCAGGGACCAGTCCATGTCCATGAGGTAGGTTTTGATTTGGGCCAGTTGGCCTTTCCTTTTGTCTCTGCTCCATCCCTGCATTTTTTTTTTTTAGAAAGAATAAGTTTTGGGTCAAAAGTTTCATGGGTAGGTTACTGCTGGTAAGACTGTGAACTCATACAATCTCTCTGGAAATCAATCTGGTGGTTTCTTAGAAATGTGCAAATAGTTCTACCTCAAGACCCAACTATAGCACTCTTGTGTATATATGCAAAAGATGCTCCAGCATATGTGAAGGACATATGCTCCACTATGTTCACAGAAGCTTTATTCATCATAACCAGAAACAACCCAGATGTCCTTCAACCCAAGAATGGTTACAGAAAATGTCACACTTTTACCGAATGGAATACTACTTAGCAATCATAAACAAGAACATCATGAATTTTCCAGGAAAATAGATGAAACTAGAAAATATCATCTTGAATGAGGTATCCCATACCCAAAGAACATGCATGCCATGTACTCACTGATAAGCGGATTTTAGCCAAAATGTACAGACTACCCATTATACACCCAAAGACTACCCATGATATGGATCCAAAGGAGTTAAGCAAGAAGGAAGGCCCGAGGAAGGATGTTTGAATCATACTTTGAAAGGGAAACAAAATAATCAAAGGAGGCATAGGAAGGGATGGACATGAGTGGTAGAGGGATGTGGGAGAGGAATGGAGAAGCAGGATCAGATTTGAGAAACAGAAGAGAGGCCCAGAGGACCAATAAATAAATGGAAATCTGGGGTAGAGGGGGAGGAATCGATCTCTAGGAAGTCTCAGAGACCTGGGATAGGAGTCAATGCTGGTGATCTTAGCCTAAATGCCTAACAGTGGTGACATGGAACCAGTAAAAGCCACATCCTGTAGTCAAGCAGGACTTTTAGGGGAGGGATAAGGACCTATCTAAATCTTAAGAAATGACTGACTCTTGGGAGGCAGAGACAGGGGAATTCTGAGTTCGAGGACAGCCTGGTTTACAGAGTGAGTTCCAGGAAAGCCAGGGCTACACAGAGAAACCCTGTCTCGAAAAACCAAAAAAAAAAAAAAAAAGAAAGAAAGAAAGGAAGGAAGGAAGGAAGGAAGAAAGAAAAGAAAAGAAAAGAAAAGAAAAGAAAAGAAAAGAAAAGAAAAGAAAAGAAAAGAAAAGAAAAGAAAAGAAACTACTGACTTTTGAGACAAATTCTTCTCTGGCCATAAATCTGTGAGCAAACAAGACCATCCAAAAAGAGAGAAGAGCTTATTTTCAAAGTAGAGAAATAAAAAAGAGAAGGGGATCTTGAATCCCAAGTCCAAACTAATGCAAACTCCAGGAGACTTTAATACATTTCACTCAGCATTCAACTTTTGGTCCTCCTGCTGAGGAAAATTTTGTATAGTTGGTGGTCCTGATCTAAAGCAGTGTTGCAGGCAGTAGGTAAGAAGACAAAGTTTGAGTCTTCATAGCTGCAAATAGGCAGGCATCTTTTGGCTGATTGAAAGGATAGTAATTTCACCCATCTAAGTTTGTTCCACCCTTAATACTAAAAAGGAACTCCATTGATTACTTTGTCATCTCAGGCTATGCTCTTTATTTTTCTTGAAAAGTTGCATCTGCCTTTGTTTGAGGTAACTGCTCATGGCAGCACATCTCACCCATGCTAGCCTGCTTTATGAAGCTCGGCACACTTTTTGTATCCTCTTCTGGGCACTCTCTTTCCATTCTGTATGTTAGAAAGGCTGGTACCTTGCCAAACCTTGCCAATCTAGATTCTTTCGTTACCTTGCAATTGTCATTAAGTTATTTTTCTACTTTCAGATTTTATGAGAAACAGTCGGAAGAAACCACATTAGAACTTCAACACTTTGCTTTGAAGTCACTTTATACCGATGAGTCAATTCTAAGGCTAACCAAAATCATTGTTCACCAAACACTGGAACATGAACGTGACTTAACTAACTCTGCTGCAACTTGAGTGAAGTTAACCTGGGACAAAGACTGAAAAGATCAATGAACCACCAAGTGACAGATCATGTGACTCAAGCAACATGACGTTTCCCAACTACACTTGCACAGAAGTTTCCTTTTAAATTTTTTATTCATTCATTCATTCATTCATTCATTCATTTATTTATTTATTTATTTATTTATTTATTTATTACTTTCACAGTAAAATTTTGAATCTCATTAGAACCCAAGGGGTCAAAGTAAGGCTGTTTCTCAGGACTACTGCTGAGATTTCACATGGTCATGATACAAGTGCCAAGCATCATATGGAGAAGACAGGATGCCCGAGATTCTTACCCGGGGTCACCAGATGAGAAAGGGGAAAAGGAATCAGACAAAACAAAACCTATAAAATCATTTTGTTTAGTTAGTTTAGAAAAAAATTGTTCTATGCATACTAATGTAAGATTTTAACTGGTGTAGGAATCTTCCTGTAGGCTAGTTATTTTTTTTAACTTAGTAGAGGATTTTTATATAAGCAAAAATAGTATGAGCAATTCAGTACTTTTAAAGATCTGGAAGATGATTAAAAAAAACAGATATATCTGTTGTTTTAGCCTTTTGTAGGTCATAAGCCTTGGAACAAATCTCATTATATTTGTAATTTGAGCAACATGAATTCCAAATGGACTATTTTCTTTGCCCATTTACTCTGTCCTTGAATCTGAAATGAAAATTAAATTGCTGTCTTCCCATATTTTTCAAATGATATGATTATAAAATAATTCACCTCACTGTGTATGGTATTACCCCTTTGAACTCTTACCTCTCTCTCAACCCTGCTGCATTGCAGTCAAAAGCTTAACAAGTTGGCCGTGTAACACAACACAGCTTGTCAAAAGAAGCACTTTCAAAGACTATTTTAGTATATATTATATATTAAATATTAATATATAATAATATCTAACAGCTTTATGTGAGCTCATATAGGGACTTTGGAACCTAAGTAATGGAAACAGAGCTGCCTATTACCACATAACCACTAAATCCATGGGGGTAACCATAGTGAAGTAAGAACCACGAAGCCACCTTCCTTCATTCAATCACCGTCCATAGGAAACTGGCTTCTGTATAATGCATGCAATGGAGTCTTGTGGGCCAATGACAGATATTATATTCAGTACATCTAGAAAGACATAACACATTAAAAAAAGAAAGAAAAGAGTTTTCAAAATGTGTAAAACATAAACCAGGAAAAAAAAAGGATGTGTTAGAAATTAGAGAGCTAGAAGATATATTAATAAAAAGCTTTTTGATAAGGCCTATAGCCTAAGCCACCCAGTATATTATATAAACTGAGACATATTTAAGAGACACTTGATGCAAGATAAATTAAGAGTTCTCACAGACAAAGCCACAGAGTTATGTGTGTTTATTTTTGAGATTATTGAGTTCATGTCTCTGAATCTCCTTCACTATTCAAAATAACGTATTCAGAAAGCATTGTATTCGTACTGCCTTAGTAGGGACTTTTAGCAATGGATTCAGCTAAGTTAGAGTTTTCTAAGTTAACTGTAGCAGCCAGGTAACACCTGTGGGGTATTCCACGTATTCATATATCACATTTGTCATTTGCTAACATTTCTTGTATTTTAACTAAAAGAAATTCTAATTAACTCTATTTCTATAAAATTAGTATCCTATATTAATTCTATGTCCATAATTATCAAGTGAATTCTTAAAACCACAAGCTTGGCTCCACTTTTAAAATCATCTGACAGCAAAACCAATCCTTCAGAAAGAGTTGCTCAACAAATAGAAAACTCTTGGCTTATGTTCTTTATTTTCAAAGGCTTCTTCATGTGTTTGGCTCCCAAAGTATCCTCCCTTGTCAAGGTCTCTCAGCAGTACCTGAGGGTCTGACATTGATGGAAAACCTAAAGTATTGTCTTGTCAGCTAGACGGCAAGGCTATGGAGAAAAGCCATTATGCCTCAGTTCTGAAGTCCCTAAGTCAATTTACATAAAACAGTGATAGAAGACTGGAAACTGGCCACTCCCAGGAACATCACTTGTTGTACCATTTTTTAGAGCTGCAGACACGTTATAATGCCGCCAGGTCTAGGGAGATCAGACAAGAACAAAGTGCCTTTGATAACCTAGACTCTGCCTTACCTTGCCCTGTAGTTCTAGGTTCTGCGGTAAGGAAGATGAGACCTGGTCAGAGGCATGCTGGCACCAGGATAAAATATCAAAAGGAAAGCTGAAGTAGTTCCAAGCAGAAGTTCAGTTTTTCTTTATTACCTGTTGGTTTTGCATCAGTGCAGGGATAAGAGAAATTTGCCTAGCAACCCACTCTGTGGGCAGGTAATATGCTAATCCTTAAGCTAGTCAACTGTAGTCTCACCATAGCCTTAGTTAGTATGAAAGACTAATAATGCTGAGATTCCCGAATAAGCACTTCTATAATGATCTGTTCTAGTCTTTTAAAACTTCATTGTACTGTGCAAGACAGCCATGGTTTTAGGCAGATCATGTGAATATTGATGTGATTAGTAGAAAAAAATTAACATGGTTAAAGTGGCCTGTATTTCCTGCTTTCTTTTTCTTCTGCGTTAACATCCTTGAGAACTTGTGTAGGAAAAGGTGATCGTGAGTTCATCATCTGTCGTTGGCTTCCACTTTCCAAAGGAAGAGCTAGGAGTGTTGACAGAATCCATCTCTATATCCACCCTCACGTTTGATTCTTGATCTTTATCATAGCCTAGCTCCAACCAGTCTCATTAGGATAACAAGAGCTTTTAAACAGGGAACTCTTTTTTCATATACTCAACTCTCTTCCTGTTACCTCAGCTTCATGGAAACACACTGAAAAGCACTTTTTGCCTTGCTGGGGTCCATGCCCAAACTGACTGAATCCTCAAATCTTTGCTTCAGGCGAGGATATTCATTTGGATTTCAGTCAGGCACAGTTGTGTAATTTAAGACCCAGGACTGAGGTTGGAGACCCAGATAGATCAGAGAATCATCACTGTGGCTTGCTGGTCACCAGACTGGCTAGAACACAGTGCACTCTAGATTTAGTGACAGAAAAATCTCAAGGGAGCAATGTGGGTAGCAATGGAAAAGGACACCCACTATCCTCTCATGGCCTGCAAATGTGAATGCATGAGCACACACAGACCCTTGATCCACTGAGTGTACGTGTGTATGTGTGCATGTGTGCGTGTGCGTGTGCGTGTGTGTGTGTGTGTGTGTGTGTGTGTGTGTGTGTGCCTTTAGATTTCCCTGCTTAATCAACTTATTTCCCTTCCTTATTAAAAGTGCTCATGGCATTTCAGATATCACAGATCTTCTGTGATCAGGAATCCTATAAGCATTTTCATCTCACTTATATTCTATTAACATTTTCCCTTTTCCACTTTCTCAAACTTTCTTGCCCTCTTGTGTACCTCTTTCTGGTCATGACCAGTATTCCCACTCACACTCTTATAAATACACATGCATATATGTATATACACATATACACAGGGAAATATATGCATATGCACATACACAAACACATACAAAATAAATTAAAAGCTAGTTTTCCACCTGAAAGAAAACATGCAATATTTTTCTTTCTAACTCTGGATTATTTCAGTTATTATAATGATTTCCAGATTCATCCATTTTCCTGCAAAGTTCACAATTTCATTTTTCTTTATGAGTAAAATGAGGGGTCAGAGGGATAGATAAAAGTAGGGAGAAGAGGATTAAGCTGAAATATTGTGTATAAATATATTTTAATGAAACCTATTACTGTGTATGTCAATCTAAAAAATATGTAAAGCAAAAGAAAAATGTTAACTAGCAAATAAATTGCAAAGTAAATCCAGTACTTTATTATTTCTGAAGAGGAGCAGGTCACCATATGCACAGGAGCATGATCATGTACAATGAGGGTCTGAGCATTGTCTCGCATCCTGAGACTCTGTTAGAAAGAAACCCACAGGTTTCCATTTTTTAAAAGTCTGACTTCACTATGAAGCTGTCCAGTAAAAATAGAATATTATTTGAACAAGATTTTCAGCCATGATGCAAATCTGGAGAAATAAGGGCTATTTTATACATAGAAAAACACTATGGTCAAAGATTATTGAGCAGAAATCATAACAGTAAGTATTGTGGTCCATTGTCTCTAAGAGTGGAGTTTACTAGAAGCACACTCAAAGTGGTGTCCAAATATGTTTTGATCACAATCTTAGATACCCCTCCAAAATCAATGAGAATGAAAAAACAAAAAAAAAAAAAAACAAAAAACAAATTACTCTGTGCCAAAGCTGCAACCTTTCAATAAAAATTGTCAAGAACAGGGACCTGCTTGAGTTTCTGAGACACTGTAAAACAAACAAATAAAATGGCACCAGGAAATCATCCTCACTTAGGACAGAGAGACCCATAGTGGGATGCACAGAGTGGCCCCCTTTTATTTCCCATTTTGTTTTCCATTAACTTATAAGAACTGATTGGTAATTTCTTGTCATCTCTTACCGTGGATAACTGAGTAATCAACTCAGGAAAAGATGGTTTGTCTCTATAGTATTATGGAGGAAAGAAAGCTTTCATTTCTTTTAAGGTCTGTCAAAATTAAAATGAAAAACACAAAAATGCCCTTGTCTTTTACCATAAAAATGTTAATATTTTGAGCAATGCAAAATATAAAAATAAAAAAGATGCAAATATTTTTCTCTGGCTATCATTCTCTTTATGTTCTCTCTTACTCTCTTTCCCATATTCTGCCTACCCCCTCACACACACACACACACACACACACACACACTCACACACACACAGAGCCAGAGGGTGGGAGCATCTTAGAAGGCTATGGAGTAAAATTTAACAGAAAGATGGTGGGTAGGGAGAACATTTTGAAATGTCAGAAAGACAGAGAGAAAGGCTGAGACTAAAATGTGTACAATCACTAGATATTACCTAAGGCTGTGATTCATTTAGGAATTTATAATGAAAGTATCATAAACCAGGTATCTTCACCAACAAAAATGTATTGCTTCTGTTCTGGAACCTGAGTGATAAATTCAAGTTTAAATTGCTAGTAGAGTCTATGTCAGATGATTATCTACTTTGGATACTAATGATTGCAGTATGTTTCTGTATCTTAGGTGGCAAGTAGAAAAGAAACTATCTCTGGACTTGGTTAGTAAGCACTTTAGTTCATAATAAACTGATAACTTCTCCAAAGTCCTTCTGCTAAATACTATAGTCTGAAGAGTAAGCAAATTTAAGGACTGCAAAAACTTTCGACCTATACCAAGTATTGAAAATCTCTCACTCTCGGATTTTCTAGCTAATAAATGAAGGCAACAGAAGCTGTATTAGTCAAAGATTACTGAAAAATAGAACTGACTGTCTACACAGAGATATAGGATATAGAACGGAATTTGGTTTATATGATTCTAGAAACTGAGAAGTTCATTGTTTATAGACTATACGCTTGAAAATCAAAACCAATGTGTCATAAGTCAGTCTAATCATAAAGATCTCACATAAAGGTGAGTCAATTTATGATGCACAGTCCCAACTCAAAGTCTTGATAACAGTGTTGTGGGATCAGAGGGTGGGCATAATTCTACTATGATTTTTGGAATTTGAAACTTCCATAGTCATGCAAGAATAAGAGAAAATGGATGAACCTATCCCCCAATTCCTCATACTTTTATTCTATTTGGATCCCCAAACGATTGAATGATTCCCACCCACCTTGGTAAAGGGAGGTTAATAGCCTCAAAACTCAGACACCTTGAAACAATATTTTACCAGCAACTGATCATCTCCTGGGTTGGTTAAGTTGACACATCCGGTTAATGATCACAGAACACATCTTAGAATTAAATTATAAAATTAATGATATGAATCTTATCCTCTGAAAGTCTATATTACAGCTTTTAGCATCAGGACTCACTCACTCCAGGTTATTATCTGGTTAATTATTATTATTAACTTTTATTCTCCTTTTCCCTGAAAATCAAACTCAGACTTAGTTAAAGAACATCTAGCACCTGATGCTATTTCTGTACTCTTTTTGGTGACCTCGTTTCTGCCAAGTGACCTCCTCTGAGCTTTCTGATCTCCACACTAGCTTCTCCCCTATCAATAGGTAAACTGTTGTTCCTAGTAAGAAAGACATCTGAAAGACTAGTCCCTCCATAAGCAGCTCAGCATTTACAAGAATCAATCTTTCTTATTTCATGTGTGCATACGTGGAACCTCTAAAGCTATATTCTGTTATGTTTTGTTTCAGCATTTTTATGTGACTTTGGGGTCAGTTTTTACTTTGCTGACACAATAATTTCACCCAAATTGGAAGCTGTTACTGAAACTTGACAGAAAGAAAATCATTTATGGGAGAATTCAAGGGTGGGGAGGTGGCAGTGGGTGGGTGGGGGTACATCCTCATAGAATCAGGAGAAGGGGGGAATGACATAGGGGGTTCCTGGCTGGGGGGAAAATGGGGAAAGGGGATCACATCTGAAATGTAAATAAAATATCCAATAAAAAAGAAAAAAAAACTCAAATGGAAAGAAAACCCATGTGCCAAGTCTTAATGATTAGGGGAAAGGCATTGATGTGAAATCTGAGGAAAGTAAATAGAGGAAAAGGCCATCAAAGAATCCCTATATTACTGAAGTTAACACAAGACGTCAATATGTGGGTAAATGAAGGCTGTTGTGAGCACCAAGCAAGGAAAGACCTCGATTGCTTGACCAAAATATCATATAAATTTATGTTCTCACTATAGTGTCTTTTCATTCTCTCATGGCATTAGCTGCAATGATTCTCAGAGCAAGACCCCTAGCTGGTGTAGCTGAGTCAGTGAGAAACCCTGCCTCAGTATGTAAAATGAAATAAAGGAAGATACCTGACATTAATACTAGTCTACACATATGCACCCATGCATGTTTTCCCATTTGTATGGACATATACACACACATGTCCACCCACATGCACACACACACACACACACACACACACACACACACACACAGACAAATGATAAAAGAAAAATCCTAAGGGAATACAATCTTCTGTGTTCCCTCCATGATCCCATGATCTTCTGTTATAGTGTTCATTCTTCTTGGTTCCCCAAGAGTTTATAACCAATTCAAGGATTCATCATTCTAATGTCCAAGCAGGAATTATGTTTTTCAAATTGTTTGCACTACATTACAAGTTAATTTGAGACATTGACTTCTGTGTCCTGAAACACTAAATGATAAAGTTTTTGTATCTATTAAGGATCTTTGAGAGTGAAAGTCCCCCTCCCCCACAAAGCTCCACTGGGCAATTGTTATTAATCTACCTCACTGGAGCTTTCAGCAAGGAGGAAATTTAATTTGCTCACATTGCTCAGAGACAGAAGTAGCCTTGCTAAAGAGAATAGCCTTTCTCAGAACGGTAGGCCCATATAAAGCACACAGTTTTAGTTGAGCATCATAAATACAAATACACTGGCTAAAAATATGATTCCCTCCAAGAATCTTATGTCAATCCTTGTCATATAGTAATGCTTACCACATGATAGTTGCTAGAAAAAGCACCTCATTGAAATAATAATCTGTGTAATTGACTGAATCAAAAATCACTTATTTCTAGACTGATGAGTTAGCAGTTAAGAGCCCTTGCTTCTCTTTCAGAAGACCCAGAATGTGGGTTTTAACATCCACACCCCATCAGGCTATACACTAAGGCTTTTAACTACAGCTACAGTGGATCTGACTTACTCACTCGACTCACAGATGTCTGACTTCTATGGACTCCATACAGAGTGTACACATATGCAACCACAAATAAAGAAATCATGTAAAAACTGTAAAAACATCAACTCACTAATTATCAAAGTCAATTTAAATATGAGAAACTAGCAGGAGAAGTAAGAATGTAGCATATGTCAATTTCTAAATTGATCTCAGTCTGCCTCAGTTGACAGATTTGAGCAATGGGGGGGGGTGTTGCCTTCCCATATTCCATCTTGCATTTCAGCAGGAAAGAAACTCACTCACATATTCAAGTAAAGATTGAACACACTGTTTTCATACCTTGGCCCAAGACTCTAAAACCTTTAGCTACCCCAAGGATTTCTTTTTATCCACATACCCAGTGTTGCTGAACCACATGGACTTGATAGCAACCCAAGCAGCGGTAGTAGAGATTAGCATACTTATATTTCAAAAAGGTCTTACCCACACATCATTAGAGAGACTTGTGCAACTGTCTTTTATGGACATAACATATGGAATGTTTCTCTGTAGCTAGTTGATACTATAAGTAGTTTGTGCTGGCACCACAGGTAGTCTTGCACTAACCCCTTGTTCTAAATCATTTCCTATCATCTATATATCCATAGAACCTAATGCTCTCAAAGTATTTGAACTGACTTTTTCCTGTAATAAGTCTTGATCACACCCTGTCAGGAATAGAAAACTCCCGAGATAAACTGGAAAGGACTATGTATCATTTGAAATCACTTCACTGTTGAGTCTAGTGCTCAACAAAATTTTACTTGCATCCTTCTCTGAATTATGATTTAGCATGCTTTTAATATTTACAATAATTCTCCTTGGTATTGAGGGTTTCCGTTCTTCAAACTGTCCTGTGTAAATGATACCTTGTCTATGAAGCCTTACTCATAAATTTGAATGCGTGCAGCACATTGCTCTGAACTCTTGAGTAGCAATAGAATGATATTTTTGCTTACGTGTTCATGTCTTCATGGTGTAGCAGGAGCCTTGCTGTACCCATCTTGATACCATGATCCTTGCACAAACTCTGTGGCCAGAAAGGCTGTCATAAATATTTATATTGAAGAGAAAGGAAGCACACTGGCAATACTATGACATCATCCTATATCAATGATAAGAACTATCTCTGCATGCTTATTTGGCCAGAACAAGAATGTTCTCAAAGAAGCTGTGCTTCCTTCCTAACAAGAATGTTTGCACTTAAAACTCATTTGAGTCTAGTTACCAGCAACTTTATCTTTTCTTTACCTAAATGCTTACATGATGCTAACATATGTCTATTTCAAAGAATTATATTTTATTAAGCAATGACATGTTTGAATGTTAATGAAGAACAGTTTGGTTAAATTATACATTTTAAATGACGCAAAACATATACCACATAATATTTAGTAAAGGAATATAGGTTTAAGATTTGGAAACATTGTCTGTGTGTACAAATATGTATATGATTTCAGGTGAGTGTCTGTGCACTGGGCAGATGAACGTGTGCATGTGTGTTTGCATCTGTGTAAACCCATGGATGAGTATGCACATCTGTGTTAATCTGTGCTTGTGTCTTTGTGTGATACTGAGGATGAGACGCAGGGTCTCATTCATGCTGTTCCCATTGTGTACTATGAGCTACAGCCACAGCCCAGAAGAGTAAAATCCTCTCACTCATCAGTATGCTTTTTCACCATTGCAGAAGTTTTCAGGTTTGTTACTATTGATTATAGGAAGCAAAGAAAACACATCGATTCAGATTTATGGAAGTGGCTAAAGTAATGGAAAACTTCAAGGCTTCTTTCAGTGCTAAGGCCCCAGAATCAATTACAGGGCAACAAGACCATTATTTTCCTCTTGCAAGAAAATATTCTTTAAATATTATTCCCCAACAAAATGCCCACTATTCTAGAGATGAAAGGCAAGACTGTTTCATTAAAAGGAAGCTGACAGCATTTTCCCATTTTGGCTAACTCTGAGTGTTCCTGTAAGACTCATTTTAGGACCTAGACCTAGCACGAGTCCTTTGTTCATAGCATAGGCACAACTTCGGTTTTGTTTTTTAAGAAATTTGTTTATTTTATGTTCATTAGTGTTTTGCCTTATTGTATGTATGTATACCATGTGCATGCCTGGTGTCTAGAAAGACCAAAAACGAGCATCAGGCTCTGGACATTGGAATTCCAGATGTTTGTGAGCTACTATGTGGATGGTGAAAATCAAACTTGGGTCCTCTGAAAAGTAACACGCAAGTCATCTCTTCCCTAGATACCAGTTCTTAAAAATGAACGTTTAACTAAAATCATTTCAAAGCAAAATTGTGCCATATCGTAGAGTGAACACTTTAGACATAAGCCTGACTCCACATGCTGCTTGGCCGCCATGAGAGGATGTCATGGTTTGGGTGTATTTCTATTTTTAGCTTTTCATGGTCTGAGCAACCTTCAATCAGGCCTGTCTCATTGGTACTTACTAGGTTGTTCTTTTCTTTCTGAAAAGATCTTTTATAATTATCTTCAAAGAATAATGTTTAGAGTTTATTTTTAAAGAACTATAGTCAGGCAGGATTAAGCTTTATTATAACCACTGAGCCGTCTCCACTCAGAAGGCTTCATAATCCGTCTTTGATGCTTCCATATTATCTTTCCCTAGAAGGTGATCCCAATACTTATGAGAATAAAGTGAAATTCACCAAATACCCAAGCACTAAACTGTTATATCCAGGGAAACAAATCATGAAATAACTGGTATCATGTGTTTTTAAAAATATCTCAAAAACTTGAAATGAGGGATGGTGCTATCTCCAGAAGTTCTTTTATTATACAGGACTGTTTCAGCTATCCTGGGTTTGGTTTATTTGTTTGTTTGGTTGGTATTTTTGTTTTCGTTTTTCCACAAGAAGGTGAGAAATGCTTTTTCCAGGATTTTGTAAAGAATTGAATTGGAATTTTGATGGAAATTGCATTGTATCTATAGCTTGCTTTCAGTAAGCTGGCCATTTTCACTATGTCAATCCTACAGATCCACGAGCATGGAAGATCTTTTCTTTTCATCTTCTCACATGTTTGTCAACTTCTTATGTCAGAGACATGAAGTTCTTGTCAAAGAAGTCTTTCACTTGCTTAAACCACATGATATTGGCATAGAAAAAGGCAGGTTGATCAATGGAACAGAATCAAATACCCAGAAATAAACCCACATACCTATGGTCACTTGAGTTTTGACAAAGAATCCAAAACCATATAGTAGAAAAAAGAAAGCATCTTCAAAAAAATGGTTTTGGTCTAACCATATACAAATAGATCCATATATATCACCTCACACAAAACTCAAGTCCAAGTGGATCAAAGACCTCAACACAAACCTGGATACACTAAATCAAATAGAAGAAAAGATAAGGAATTGCCTTGAACACATTGGCATAGGCACAACTTCCTGAACAGCACACCAACAGCTCAAGCACTATGATCAACAATTAATAAGTGGGACCTCATGAAACTGAAAAGCTTCTGTAAAGCAAAGGACACCATTAATAAGACAAAATGACAGCCTACAAAATGTGAAAAAACTTCACCAACAATACATCTGACAGAGGACTAATGTCAAAAATACATAAAGAACATAAGAAATTAGACACAAACAAACCAAATAACCAAGTTAAAAATGGGGTGCAGAACATAACATTAGAGGAATCTCTAATGGCCAAGAAGTACTTAAAGAAATTTCAATACGCTTAGTCATCAGAGAAATGCAAATCAAAACGACTCTGATATTTCATCTTGTATCCTTCTAAATGTTTAAGATCAAAAACTTAAGTGACAGCACATGCTGATAAGTTGTGGAGTAGGGGAAATACTCCTTCACTGTTGATAGAAGTGCAAAATTGTACAACTACACTTTGGAAATTAATTTGGCAGTCTCTCAAAAAATTGAGAATAGTCCTATCCCAGCTATGTCACTCTGGGGCATATACCCACAAGATGCTCCACCATACCACAAGGTCACTTGCCCCACTATGTCCATAGCAGCTTTACTCACAATAGCCAGAAACTGGAAACAACCTAGATGTACCTCAACTGAAGAACAGATAAAGGAAATGGGGTACATTTACAAAGTGTAATACTGCTCAGCTATTGAAAACAAAGACAGCACGAAATTGCAGGCAAACAAATGGAAGTAGAACATATCATCCTGAGAGAGGTAACTCAGACCCAAAAAGACAGGTATGGTATGTATTCACTTTTAAGGGGATATTTGCCATAAAGAACAGGTTAACCATGCATGGTAATGGGGGGAGGAGTATTGGAGGGTGTGACTGAGAGGAGAGGAGGGAGATGTGCTGTGATTGAGATGTAAAGTGAATTAATAATAATAATAATAATAATAATAGAATGGAATTGGGAACTTTACTCCCAGAGAGCTAGAACAGTGTCGAGGACCCATCCCCTTTCTTTATACCCGGGCTCTCTGAGGTTGTGTGAAAAGAAAAGTTGAAAATAAAATTCATAATAAAGTCTCTTGTCACTGTAAAAAAAAATTCTCAAAGACAACTGAGTTACCTGTAAGGGACAGTATATGTACATATTGACATTCACTCCAGAAAAGCAATAATAGGCAACACGAGTCATTTTACTTAGTAGCTGATCTTAATTTTATGAGTGGTCTATATATGATAGTGTCTCACAACATTCGCACTTACAGAGCCTGAGATTAGAGAATCATCTAACTGCATCTGAAACGGAACTTATGACACAGGTAAGGTTTGACTCCACTGATGAGAGCTATCACTCATCATTTGTAACTTATAATATTAATAATATTTTATGACAAAATTTTTAATCTTGACATCTTTATATAATTTTCTCAAATCCGTGTTAAAATAATATGTGACATAAATTTGTAGTCAAAATAAAATCACTGACTTGTGCTTCTGCCAAAAACTGATATCAAGATACGCATGCCATATGCCATTGGTGGTAATTACAAAACATAGATAGGTGAGCATGTACACATATATACATATACATATATACATGTATGCACATATGTATGCATATGTATGTATATGTTTGTATACACATATATATTGGCTTTGAGCTAGCTAGGTCTTAATGAAAATTTTATAAGTAATATGAAAATATCCATAGCTCAATAAAAAATCATTCATTATTCTAAGAAAAATAATTACCTCAATCTAAATGAAATGATGCACTCAATACATTCAACACAAAAAAGATAGAAATGGTAAATTATCTGAAAAATAATTGCAAGTGAGTTATAATTTTTAATATATTTCAAAAGGGAAACACAATTATAGACACATAAAATTAACTTCAACAAAATTTAAAATACTACAAAAGAGAACCAATTCACAGAGAAGAGCAAGTTGTTAATTAACTTTTTAAAATCAAAATAACAATAATAAAAAGTTTAATAATTTTTTTTAAGAAAGTATCTTTTAACTACCCAGGGCATTAAGGAATTAAGGTTTTTTGGGGTAAGCCTAAGGTCGTTAGGCTGACAACAATCCTGAGCACAATAATAAAATGCTTTGCAACATACTGTGATCTCAGGAAATTTCTCTCATTGTAGATGTTTTTTCTCTATCAACAATATGAATTTAGCACAAAAAATTGGTAAATTTCATATAACCCCTGTAACTAGGTTACACACACACACACACACACACACACACACACACATATTATAGGGTAGATAGAATTGTGTTACGTCACTAATATATAATTGTAGGTGTGCATAAGTACATATGCACTAATGTTCCCACATATGCTTACTAGGGTTGTGCGTGTGTATTCATCTAAAACACATTTTGATATATCCTTTGCATTGCTTTGAGGTGACAAATAAAAGAGAATGGAGTGTTTATTCAGATGGGATTTATGTTTGTTTTTCTATGTTTATTCAAGCAGAATAAATGTTTATTTAAGTAAAATAAACAATTTCAGATCTCAGGAAGCCTAAATGTTAATGGCCTGTTTAAATGAACAAAAACACTTTGGGGAAGAATTCCCACTCCCATTACATAAACATTACCCCAAGCACATCTATAAATATGAAATGAAAAACACGAGTGTTGATAGCATCCTTTCTTTATTTTCAATTAATATTGATCAATTTATGAAATTATTGAACAATAAAATTTGAGAATATTACAAAATTATATAGGTTTCATTAAGTGACAGATTGCTCTCCAATTATTACAGTAGTTCTCAACCTGCAGGTGGCATATCAGAAATCCAGCATATCAGATGTTTACATTGTGACTCATAGCATTAACAAAATTAGTTAAGAAGGAGCAACACAATAATTTTATGGTTAGGGTCAAAACAACATGAAGAACTGCTTTAAATTTTAACAGGATTAGAAAGGTTGAGAATCACTGAATTATTATATTAATATAAATTCAAAGAGAAAAATCTTAAATCCCTTGATTCAAAATTATTCTATATAATTACTTTCTTTTTTACATTTATTTATTTATTCATTTAACTTACAACTTTAAATCCCAATATTATGTTTTTCTCCTCCCAGTAACCCCTCATGCAAGTTCTCCCCAATCCAACTTTCTCTTCTCTTTTAAGAAGGGGAAGTACCCCTCTGGGTTTTACCCACCCACACAACTTCCCTGCTCCCTCCACATCCAGTCCCTGCTGAACTAGGCCTATGCTCTCCCTCTGAGGCCAGCCAAACCAGGTCCATTTATGGGTGTAGGATCCACAGGCAGGCAGGCAATAGGCTCAGGGACAGCCTCCACTCCAGTTGTTGGATGACCCAGATGAAGACCAAGCTGCTCATTTGCTATATACATGTGCTGTGCTGGGATACCTAGGTCCAGCCCGTGCTCCCTCTTTGGTTGGTGATTCAGTCTCAAGTATCCAGATTAGTTGACCCTGTTGGCCATCCTGTGGAATCCTTGTCCTCTTCAGGTCCCTCAAATCTTTCTTCCAGCTCTTCTGTAAAAAAATGAAAAATTTATTTCCCCCTTCAGAGAAGATTCAAGAATGCTCCCTTGGGCCCCTCTTGTTATTTGGATCTGTTGACTATAGCGTGGTTATCCTGTATTGTATGGCTAATGTCCACTTATTAGTGAGTACATGACACACAGGTTCTTTTGGCTCTGAGTTACTTCACTCTGGATATTTTCTAGTTTGAAACATTTGCCTGCAACATTCATGATGTCCTTGTTTTTAATGGCTATGTAGTATTCCATTGTGTAAATGAACCACGTTATCTTTATCCATTCTTCTGTTGAGGGACATCTAGGTTGTCCCCGGTTTCCAGCTATTACAAATAGGTACATGCTCCAGTGTGGTATAGCTTGGTCTTGAGGTTGAACTACTCCCAGTTTTCTGAGAAAGCTCCAGGATAAGATATCATGTGTTCCTTCCCCACATCCTGCCTTTCTGTGTTTATAACCCCTGTGTGAATGAATTACGATTTGAGAAAAAAAAAAGATATCATGTGTTAAAATCTGTGAGATGCACTAAAGTAGTTTTACCTAAGATCAGTATTATGTCTCAAAACTTTTAAAAAGACTAATATTTCACGAAAGAAAATAGAAAAATAACAAGAAAAAATAACAAGAGAAATAACAAGAGAAAATCAATCACATGATATACAGGTGACTCTTTGCCAACTTGAATAAATCAAGGCCCACCTGGGAAGAGGATATATCAAGTGAAAAATTGCTCCCATCAGATTGGTCTATAATGTGTCTGGGGCTTTTTATTGAATGCTAACTTCTGTAGAAGGACTTATCCTACTGTGAGCAGTGCCATCCATAGTCATGAAAACCTGGGTTGTATAAGAATGGTATCTAGGCAACCTAGGGGAAGCAAGGCAGTAAAGAGTCTCTCCATGCTTCATCTCTTGCCTCCAGGTTCCTGCCTTGAGTACTGTCCTGACTTCCCTTGATGATGGACTGTAACATGCAAGCTTAAATAAAGCCTTTCCTCTCCAATTTGCATTCAGTAATGGTGTTTATCACAGCAACAGAAAGCAAACCAGAACATGTGAAAAGGAAGAGGAAAGATAAGGAAAATATATTTAGAATAGAAATAGGAAAGTGAAATAGGATGACAAAACCAAGAAGTGGCTGTTTAGAAAGCATTAAAATTGTCTTAATATCTTCGTGGTTATACTAAATGGTAAGCCTGAAACTATGAATAGTGAGATCATGTTTAAGCACTTGTAAGGTAATAATTTTATAATTAAGCAAAACACTTCATCAATGAATTTTAAAACAGAAACAACATGTTATGTAAAGAAATAAAACTAGGAGAAAAAAGCCCAGGTGTAAATAGGTAAGTAGTAAAAGCAGACTATAATAAGGGACCATACTGTCTTGTCAGTGAACTAAAATCTGATGAGATTTGAGAAAGAACTCAAAGCCCATATTTCTTATGTTTCTGTTTACAGAAAATTGTTAAATTACAGAAAAATGTTAAATTTTGTCAGATTAGAAACATATCAGTACCAATACCATCTGGTTTTTTATCACTATTGCTCTGTAGTACACCTTGAGGCCAGGGATAGTGATTCCCCGAGAAATTCTTTATTGTTGAGAATTGTTTTGGCTATCCTAGTTTTGTTAGTTAGTTAGTTTGTTTGTTTGTCTTTTGTTTTGTTTTCTGTATAAACTTGATAATTACGCTTTACATGTCTGTGAAGAATTGTGTTGGAATTTTGATGGGTATTGCATTGAATCTATAGATTGATTTTGGCAAGATGGCCATTTATACTATGTTAATCCTACAGATCTAGGATCATGGGAGATTTTGAGGTCTTCTTCAATTTCTTTCTTCAGTGACTTGAAGTTCTTGTCATGTAGATCTTTCACTTAGTTGATTAAAGTTACACCAAGGTGGTTATTATTATTTGTACCTATTGTGAAGGCTGTTGTTTCCTTAATTTTTTTCTCAGCCATTTATCATTTCTATAAAGGAATGCTAATGATTTGTTTGAGTTAACTTTATATTGAGCCAATTTGTTGAATTTGATTTTTAGTGTAGGAGTTTTCTGGTAGAATTTTGGGAGTCGTTTTTGTATACTATAATATCATCCACAAATAGTGATACCTTGACTTCTTTCTTTCCAATTTGTATCTCTTTGAACTCTTTATGTTCTCTAATTGCTCTAGCTAGAACTTCAAGTTCTATGTTGAGTAAATAGGAAGAGACTGGGCAGCCTTGTATTGTCTGACAGAGACAGACAGATCAATCAATGGAATAGAATTAAAGATCCAGAAATAAAACCATAACTTATGTATATTTAATCTTTGACAAAAATGTCAAAACCATACAGTGGAAAAATGAAAGCCTCTTCAACAAATGGTGCTGGTCTAACTGGTGGTCTGCAGGTAGAAGAATGAAAATTGATCCATATTTATCACCTTACATTAAGCTCAAGTCCAAGTGGATCAAGGATCTCAGCATAAAACCAAATACACTGAATCTAATAGAAAAGAAAGTGGGAAATAGCCTTGAAGACATGGGCACAGGGGAACATTTCCTGAACAGAACACCAATGGCTCAGGCTCTAAGATCAAAAATTGACAAATGAGACCTCATGAAACTGAAAAGCTTCTGTACGACAAAAGAAAATGTCAATAGGACAAAACTGTAACTTACAAATTGGGAAAAGATCTTCGCTAACCTTACATCCAATTGAAGGCTAATATCCAAAATATATAAAGAACTCAAGAAGCTAACCTCCAAAAATCCAAATTACCCAATTAAAAAAAGAGGTACAGAGCTAAACAGCAACAGGGGAATCTTGAATGGCCAAGAAATACTTAAAGTAATTTTCAACATCCTTAGTCATCAGAAAAATCTAAATCAAAATGACACTGAGATTCCAACTTATACTGGTCAGAATGGCTAAGATAAAAAAAAAAAAACTCAGGTAATAGCACATGCTGGTGAGGAAGTGGAGAAAGAGGATCACTCCTCCAATACTGGTGGGATGGCAAACTGGTACAACTGCTCTGAAAATCAAGCTGGCAGTTCCTCAGAAAATTTGAAATTATTTTACCTGAATACCCAGATATACTACTCCTGGACATATACCCAAAAGATGCTCTACCATAACACAAGAACATATACTCCACTATGTTCATAGCAGCCTTCTTTGTAATCCCAGAAGCTAGAAGCCACCCAGATGTTCCTCAACTGAAGAATGGATACAGAAAATGTTGTTCATTTACAAAATGGAATACTATTCAGCAATTAAAAGAAGGACATCATGAATTTTGCAGGCAAATGGGTGGAACTAGAAAATATCCTGAGAGAGGTAACACAGACCTGAAAGGATACACATGGAATGTACTCACCAATAAGTGAATATTACCCAAACAGGACAGAATACCCACGATACAACCCACAATCTATAAGAAGTTTAACAGAAAGGGCCAAGTGAAGATGCTTCAATCCTACTTACAAAGGGGAACAAAATAATCAAAGGATACAGAGGGAGGGAGGTAACTGGATGGGAGAGTGGAGGGGGGAAGGGGGCAGAATCAGCTATGGGGGGAGGCAGGAGAGAAGCCCAGAAGGCCAGGAGAATGAATGGAAATAAGTAACTTCCACAGGTGGTAGGTGAGGATAACCTCTAGAAAGTCCAAGAGACCTGGGATGTGAGAGGCTCCCAGATTCAAAGGAGTTTCCTTACCCGAAATGCTCAGCAGTGAGGAGAAAGAACCTGAAGAGACCACCTCCATTAGACAGACATGGCCCCCAGTGTAGGGATAGGGACACCATTCAACTCTCAAAATTTTTTATCTAAAATTGTTTCTACCTAAAAGAAATGCAGGGTCAAAAAATGGAGCAGAGATTGAAGAAATTGCTGTCCAGTGACTGGCCCAAGTTGGCCCATGTACAGATACCAAATCCTGACACTATTACTGATGCTATATTGTGTTCGCAGACAGGAGCCTAGCATGGCTTTCCACTGAAATGCTCTACCAGCACCTGATGGAGACAGATGCAGACACTTATAGCCAACCATTGGACTGAGGTCAGGGACCCCTAAGGTAGAGTTAGGGGAAGGATTGAAGGAGGTGAAGGGGATGGCAACCCCATAGGAAGACCAACAGTGTCAACTAACCTGGACCTTGAGAGTTCCAAGAGACTAAGCCACTAATCAAAGAGCATACATGCATTGGTCCAAGGCATCCAACACATATGTAGGAGAGCTCTGCCTTGTCTGGCCTCAGTGCAAGAGGTCAGACAAGGGAATCCTCAGTACAGGAGTACTCTCTTAGAGGTAAAAGGGAAGGAGGATGGAGTGAAGAACTCTGGGAAGGGGGACTGGAAGAGGGCACATGTGGAATGTAAACAAAATAATTAAATAAAATAATAAACAAACAGATAAACAAATAAATAGATAAAAGGGAAAAATAATTAAAAAAAGAAAAAAAAGTAGATCTGGTGATGGGAAAGAAAATGGACTCAAAAAAGATACAAGAATCTACCAGGTGTGAAAGAAATATTTTACAAATCAAGAGTGATGAGGAAGATAAAATTTGTAGTTTTTGATTCTGTAATTTTACTGAATTGTTTGAGTTGCTCATTGAAATTATTGTTCGTAAACTGTATCTCCATACAGTGTTAAAATTTTAAAAAATCAAGGAAATTATTATCCTAAGGTAAATAATTATTATGGGAAAGCATAAACCTTTCTCAATACAAAGCCTGAGAGAAAATAGACTTGCAAGGTTTTATAGGTGTGATATATTAAAAATTCCACAAAGTAATGTATAAATTATGACTCTTGCAGTCATTTTAACACAAATGTAAAATTTTATGTATTTCAATATGTATGATAATATACTCCAATTTTAATCCTGATAAACAATATTTAAAAAGTCATAACAATTGTTATATTTGGCATAAAGTTTAAAGTTATAAAGTTCATTACTCTGACTTGCATTCTGTGTTCATAAAATTATAATTAAATCATGCTTATCCCACAACTATAAAGGGTAATAAACTCATTTTGGCAACTTAATGGCTGTGTGATAAAAACCATATGATTTTCTTAATAGGTGCTAAAAAGGCAGTAAATACAATGATGACTTAACAGGAAAGTGAAACTCATAGGGCATGGCTAATAACTTGACAGCAGGTGTATACACACACTCATACACACACATAATGTTTATATATAATGTATATATGGAAATATTTGGTAAATAAAAAAAATCATATAATTTAATATTTTAAATCATTCATTTCTCATTGTCATATAGTAATACATATTTATTCATTCTTATTGCATGTTTATATACATTAAATTCACTAAATAAAAGTTATCTCTGTGGCCATAACTAATTATTCATTTAATTTTATAGTTACTGAATATGTTTATGTAATATATCAAAGGAGTAGTGACACCATCTATTATTTCTTTGAATCAATTAGGCTCAGCATACTATAATCAAGAAGCTTCAGAACATTATAGCTGGCATTCCTGTACAATAAATTATTACGAATTTTTTCCTTCTCATTCATAGCATATACTTTTTATATTTAAAAACTAAAATTCACTGTAAATTTCCCAAAATCATTCTACTAGTCATCTCTGAATATAGAAACATCTTAATGGAAAAAAATGTCTCATTTCCAATGAATATGGATTTTTTTTAAAAAAACATGTTTTTTCCATGAAATTTTCACAGACATATTTTATATCTTCTACATACCCTTTTCATTACATTCAACACATCTCTTTGCCAACAGCAAGTCTTTTCTTTCTGTTTTTGAACCCACTGGATCTGATTAGTGCTTCCTATCATATGTGCTTAGATATGGAGTTACCCACTGGAGTGTGAACAAACAACCCACCAAACCCCCAAAGAAACATGGCTTTCTCTGCTCCAACATTCATCAACTGTCAACACATCCTCAGGGCATGGTGGGCTTTGCCTCATCCTCTCTCTTCTGTGTTGGAATTTCAACTGACTTATTCTTGTTCAGGTCTTATGCTGATAAATACAAATGCTAGGACATCCTATGTGCAATGGCTGTGGCTTATTCAGAAGGTAGCATTCCTCTGCCTTCTTCCTATTTAATGCTTTTAAATTCTGCCCACTCTTTTAAAATATTCCCGGAGTTGTGGATGAGTAGAACTCAATGCAGAGGGCCCATCCAAAACTGAGCACACTCACTGTACTTACTCTCAGCCTTTTACCAGTTACAAATTTTCTCTTCTACTGGCCACTGGGGGTGGGGTAGTGGTGGAGAAGCTTCTTTTACCAAGGATGGTAGTCATAGTTGAAAAAAATACATGTATATAAACATCAATATTTCAAGGGCAGTCTGACAACATGATATTTTTAGCCAACAACTGGGGCTTTCCTGCTAGGAGCCATGACTTCCCTAACTACAGACTTTTGACCAGGTTTACAGAACCAAATGTGAATTTACCCCTACTGAGCTGGCCTCAAATCCAATCAGAAAGTTGATGGTGATCCCATAACTAAGTTGTGGCACTATTACATCAGTAGACTCACCTTGTCAGGCAGGTCAGAATTGTAGAAATATCCACAACAGGGTAAATTCATTGATGACTTTCTTCCCTAGCTGCTGGCATAATGCTGTCTGATACCATGAAAACTTATCAGCAGGGAGAGAATTTTCTATTCAGCTCAAGATGTATTTCTTCATGTCCTACAATCAAAGCATGTGCTGTCTTCAGCAATGGGGTCTTAGCATCGAGTCAGCAACCAAGAGCAATGGCCGTTGCTTCTGTTGGTTTGGTTGTTGTTGGGGTTACGTGGCTAATAATTTGTAGTGATGTAACCTATGCCTGGATTGCATATAATGCCTCATGTTCTGTACTGTCCACCTATATAGCAAACCTCTATCCAAATGCTCCAGAGTTGTTTTCTTTCTTTCTTTTTTAAAAATTTCTTTGTGTGTCTTGTCTTTTCCTTAAGTATACTTTATTTAAATAGAATTGTATCATTATATCACTCCCCTCTTTTCCTCACTTCAGCCCCTCCCAGGTTCCCTTCCTCCATCACCACCCCCACTTTCCCATTGATAACCTCCTTTTCATTGATGGTCGTTATTATTACGTGTGTTTGTGTGTGTGTGTGTGTGTGTGTGTGTATGCATATATGTGCATGAAAAACAAACACAACCTGCTAAGTCAGTTTATGTTGTTGAAATGATAATTTGGTAAGAAGATAGATGGGTTTTAACAGGCTTAATCAAGTATCTTTTACTTTGGTGAACTTGCCACCTACCTCCTCCTTTCCCCATCCTCCGTTCCCAAGCTCATGTAAATCTCTAAGTAGCAGTGTTCTACTCCCTTTATAGTTGCTTCATCGTGCATAGGTTCTACTATCAACTTTGATTTTTTTTGAAAAGACATATAAAGTATTGTAGACAAAATTCTTCATTCCCTCTCAAGTGTGTTCTTTTTTCCCTTCCACGGAAAGAATGATTTCTTCCTCTTTGCACATTCAACAGTGTCTGTATTCATACAAATCCTGAAACTATAGGGAATTCCTGAGCACCCACAAGGTAAAATGAGTACCATGAGGTAGAATGACCAGATTTTGAACCTCACTTTGTTCATCAGTTCAGGCAACAAAGATTAGCTTCCTAGGTCTGTCATAACAAAGTACCAGAACTGGTGGCTTTACAAAGGAAAAACAAATTCTCTGACAGTTCTAGGGATGGCAGTACAATAAAGTACTTAGCACAGCCATTATCCCTCTTATGAATCAGTGGGATGAGTTTTGTCATCGCTTTTAGAATCTCTGATAAATCCCTGGCTTGTAGAAACATGACATTACCATCTACCGCAGCCTTCACATATTTGTCCCTGTGACTTTGTTCCTTCTCTTGTTTTTAAGAATATGTCAGTCACAGTAGATGAACGGGCCACCCTCACTGATTATGACTTCATGCTAACTAATTATATCTACAGTGAACTCGTTTCCAAATAAGGTCACATTCGGTGGTTCCTATAAGAATTTGAATTTTAGGAGGGACATTATTCAACACAATAAACAAGAATAAAATTTTTAATTAGACCTTCCTATGAAATAATAAACATCATGGTTTGTATATTTTTCCATGAGATAATAAACTTTATCAATATGTAAAGAATATCATAGGAAAATAAAAAGTTATCAATACTTCTTTCATTTTCATTCACCCACCTAAGCTTATCTTTAACTCCTCTGGTAATTTGTTTTTTATTTTCCCTGTCTGGCTGTTGGAAGATGTGGTCATCATTCTTTTTGCAATTACTACATTGCTATCTGTGCTTAATTTGACAGATTCTCTCAAAGATGAAAGATTCCCTCAATAGTGTGTGTGTGTGTGCATGTGTGTGTGTGCATGTGTGTGTATATGTATGAATGTGTGTTTATGCATCTGTATGTGCATGTTGGAGAAACAGAACAAAAATCCTCTGGGAATTAATATACTTCTATCATTTTTGTTTCCAAGGGAAAGGATAGGGTGAGTGGAGTGACACCCAAGGGTCTAAAGAATAAATCTCATAGTTTCTGCCAAATTCTTCCAAGACTGCTAAGTATTGCTCATTAAATTTCAGAGTCAAAAAGCAATTTTTAGTCACAACAACCTGAAAAGACGCAGATGTTGGCTTTAAAAAAAAAAAAACAGGAAAGACAAAGAAGACTCTTGAAATTTCAGATAACAGTTTGATTTCCTGACCTAAAAGACTGTAATAATCACAGACAGCATCAGTTTTAAAGGGCTGGGTTTTCAGTTGCAGTGCTTTTCACAGTGGTGTAAGAAAGATGTCCTGTTTAAGAATATCAGTAGAAAAACATTCATAGTTGAGACCTTCCTTAATCTCTTTATCACCTAGCCACAAACACTTCATTGCTCTCCAACAGTAAAGTTGACATTTTATTGACTCAGAGGCTCTCCTTCTACTGGCGTTTTCATTTCTGGAAGCCAGACAGAGGCCTTTGTTCTTAAACAGGGGGTCTCTTCCATAAAGCCCAGTGGAATCATCGGGCTTCTAGCCAGCTTAGAAAGACTGTGAGTTGCAAGAGGACTCCAACATCCTCATGCTGCATTAGACCTCAGAAAACTAACAGCTACCTAAGAGAAACTAGTACATTGACAAATACTGTAATTCTCTGTGACCTAGCCATGCTGTGGAGTGCTGCCCACTCTACTCAGGCATGTAAAGGAAACGGTTGCTCATACAGGAGGATGCTCCCTTCCAATGACATCAAGATATCATGCTGTATAAAATAGCAGGGGAAAAAGAAAACCCCAAAACGCCAAAAAACCCACGTGTGATTATATTTACATAATGTTCTGGAAACTGAAGAACTACAGAAACAGGAATGATTTGTTTTAAAGATACAACTCAATGAAAATTTGGGCTAATTCAGACAGCCAAGTTGTAGCCCCAGACATTCTAATTCATTGCAGAACTCTGGGACATAAACACTTTAGATCTTCCCCAGGTGAGGTTACAAACCATAACTTCATACTGTTCATTGTAGAAGCTTTAACATGTTTTGCTTTTGGAATTGCATATATTAGTAAACATACCCTTAAGTACTGTTGCTGCATTATCACCTCTTAGTAAATCAAAGTATAATAAAATTACCCTTACCAAAGTAGTACACTGAGTGATGTGCAATGCCATTATGTGAACTCTCTGTGAAGGCCACATCCTATTACCTAAGTTCATTCAGGATCATGGATAAATACTGGTCATCTCATTAATGTACAACCATATTGGATAAAACCCATGATTTTTTATAAAACAATTTGGTTTAATTAAGAGTGGTTAATAGTTGGATATGAATACACTAGCAACTACGGGAACCTCAGAGAGCAGGATGCATACAGAAAGCATCTCTTATTCCAACTCCCACATTGTGAGGGATGCATTGTGTTTCTCAGAACTAGACCACAGAATAGGTATGGTTTAATACTAACCCTGTCTATTGCCAGAGAAAGAGACCAAATACTCCCCATCATGTAATGGTTCAATTTGATTCCCTCCTGCTTCTCTGGCATCAAGTCCATCCATCATATTAACACTGGATTAAATTTCCTCCTGTTTCAATCTTACCTAACTGAAATCACTAAGTGATGCCTGTGCACCTAAAAGGAAAGCAACAAACTCCAGTCGTACTGCATGACAGGGATCCTGTCTATTCTAGCAGCTTTGTCTACTACAGCCTGAATTTTTACCCCTTCAATGTCCAGTTCTCTGAGTCCCAACTTTAGGGACGGGAATAGAAGAAACCCAGTGAATTCTTTTCAGTCATATATCATGCTACTCAATATAGGGAATTATAAGTGTGGGGATGATATCACAAGCCTGAGATCTGTGCAGTAACCGGGTCCTGCTCTGGAAAAGATTCACCAATTACCGGCTTAATGTTCTAATATAAGTCTCACATTTCTTAGTAATTTTATGTTTCAACTTGAATTTGGGAGTCCCATAGGACAAGGAAGCATATAAATGAGGAGAGAAAATGCTGACTTAGTGTACTTATATGTGGTTATGGTGAGGAAGCTGCTGGAACAAGCGCAGCCACATAGAAGAATCTCATTCAGAAGGGGAAATAAAATAGACATCAGAGGTGCATAGATGGAGAAACTAGGTGGGAGACAGGGTGAACGGGGGAACGGGGGAACGGGAGTGGGGATCAGGTGTATGGAGAGGGAGAGGGCTGGGAGAGAGAGCAGAAATCAGTGGTGGGGCATCTCTAGCAGGAAACTTGGGGTGGGGGAGACTCTTGAGAGTCTGTGGGGGTGACTCTAGCTGCCACTCCTAGCAGCTAGGGATATGGAGACTGAAGTGGCCATCTTCTATAGCCAGGAAGGACTTCCAGTGGAAGGGAGGGAACATCAATCCACCCACCAAAACTTTAACTCAAAATTTGCCCTGCCTGCAAGGTGTACAAGGGTAAATCAGGAGTAGAGATTGAGGGAATGGTCAACCAATGACTGACCCAACTCCAGACCCATCCCGCAGGAGAGAGCCAAACCCTGACACTATGAATGATAATCTTCTATGCTTGCAAACACATGCCTAGCAAAACTGTTTTTAAGAGGCTTCATTCAGCAGCTGATGGAAAGAGATTAAGAGACCCACAGCCAAATATCAGGCAGAGCTTAGGTAGATTTGTGGAAGAGTTGCGAAGAGGAGTGAGCAAGAAGATCTACAGCGCCAATTAACCTGGGCCCATGGTGGCTCACAGAGACTGAACCACCAACAAAAGAGGGGCTGTCTCTGACTGTTGCCTGCTGTTGTGTCCCCTAGCCCTAGCTGGACTGGCTGGTTGGTCCTCAGTGGATGAGGATGAACTTAGAGTCCTACTGCAACTTGATGTACCAGGGCAAGCAGGTGCTCAAGAGGTGCTTTCCCTTCTCTGAGGAGAAGAGGAGGGAGTAATAGGGGAAGGGTTTTGTGAGGGGCAGACCGGGAAGAGAGGCAGAGGTCCATGACAGAATTATAAAAGGAATAAAAATATTAATTAATAGAAAGAAGATGATGAAGAAAAAGAAAATGAAAGAGAAAGAAGAGGAGGAGAAGGAGGAGGAGGGGAAGGAAGGGGAGGGGGAGGAGGGGGAGGAGGAGGAGGAGGAGGAGGAGGAGGAGGAGGAGGAAAAGGAGGAGGAGGAGGGTGGTTAGCCCTACATGCATGGCCAGACACAGGAGCAGTCAAGGGGAAACCTCTGTAGTTCTATGATGGTTCCTGCTCTGAAGAAAACTTATCTGATGATTTCAATGAGAGTGACCAGCATAGCCTCAAATGTTTCTTAAGAAGGAGGATCAGGAGGTCCGATTTTATTGTAGATGTCACCCTTTGGGTGAGATTTGAGGTTCCAAAAGCCCATACTAAGTCCGGATCTCTCTGCCTGATGGATGTGAATCAGAATGCAAAGCTCAGCTACTTCTCCAGCACCATGTCTGCCTGCCTCCATACTTCCTGATATAATGATAATGGACTATCCCTCTGAAGATATAAGCAAGCCTTAATTAAATGGTTCTTCTATATGTTGCCATGGCCACAGTGCCTCTTAACAGCAATAAAACAGTATCTATGACAATATGAACATTCCAAGACTCATTGTTTCTATGAAGGCTTTGCCAAATAATACAAGAATCCATTAATTTGTCTTTTGACCCTTCTGGTCCAAGAAGGAAGCTCTTTTGAAGAATCAATAGTGAATATTATATAATTAAGACTAGGTGATATATAATGACTCAGTTGGTAAGATGTTTGCCTTATAAACACAAAAATCTGGGTTTCATCCATAGCCCTGAATAAAGATTATACTGTGACCAAAAAAAAGCAACTTTATGAAGTGAAGACAAGTTCTATTGGAGGCAGGTTAAAAGAAAGTCTAGGATATAGTATAGGAGTAATCTTCTCTTAAAAACAAAAATAAATGGACCTTGGAAATATCTCAGCAGTGAAGCACAAGTATGAAACCCAGCACCCACATAACACTGGGTATAAAGACCCATTTGTAATCCAAGTACTCAGAAACCAGAGGCAGGTGATTTCCACCATAAGCTACCTAACTAAACTATCTGAATTTGCGAGTTCTGGCATCAAATGAAAATTCTCCACATATAAGATGGAGAGTGATCAAGAAAAACATCTTATATTACAGAGAAAGTGTAGTCAAATGGACATCTTTATAAACTGTCTTCAGAAGAGAAAGTCTGTGCATTGAGGTTGTCCCCAGCTTCCAAGCACTTCATTCTCCTTCAGTGCAGTGAGACACAGCCATCTATGTGCTTCCCTTTCCCCTCGTCCCCTTTTTCTGGCCTGCCACCTGTTTCCAGTCACTTTCATGTGAAATTAAACTGCCTTGAATCCACTGGGGAGCAGATTCCATCCACTTGATTAAATTTAATATTGTCGTGTTTACTTCCTGGCTTTTTGTTGAATGTTTAAATGCAAGTGTTTACAATATGGCTTTCTTCCTCTGTAGTTTCTTTTCTTTTCTTCCCCAGTGAATTTCTTGAAACAGCTGGTGGCACACGTGTAAACAAAATCAAAATACTTGTTTAAAATTTTCTGGGATTTTAGTTCTACCGGACCTGTTTATTTTCAAATTGACTGTGGATGTTTTCGTCAAGTTTACATTGCCTGGGAAATGGAAAACAACTGAAATGAGGACTATTAAGGAATATCACCTATTAGGGTATATTGTGTAATTATTGTAATAATAATTAGGATAGAGATTAAAGTTGAAAGGACATTGCACAGTATTGATATAGGTAGCACATTTCCTGCTATGCATTAGATAGTACATTGAAACTAAGAGAATACACTATGTCCTGTGAGAGTTTGCTGAGGCAAGCACACAGCTGAGGTCAGTTTGTAAGTGACAAATGATTTAGAAACAGACTAATGCATTTTCAAATTTCTTCTAAATGATGCTTCTCAGCTGATTTTTAAAAGCTTAATGATCAAAATCTTTCTTTAAGACAGTGACTTGGTAGAGGATACAGACAGGGATAGAGGATATGTACTGAAGGGGAGTGGGCATTGGGTCAGTTTTCATGGCCACTAACTGAATTCCAGACTTCAATTAACTTTACATGTCATGCACAGCAGAAATGCCCACAGAAAGTAAGAGGCATGTTTTTGTCTGTGTGGCTAATCTAGATTCATATTGCACAAGGCACAGAACTCTGTGCAAAGTGGCACCTGGGAATAATGCTATGAAGGAAAATAATACAGTAAGATGAAAGTCTGTGCTGAGAGGTGCAGGTCTGACATGGAAATCTGATTGAGACAATCAGTATGAGCACAAACGATAAACAACAGTGGGTTTGACCAGAGAGTTAAACTGCACACAGTGGTAATAAAAGATGGGATGCCAGGGAGAAATTGGAGGTCTGGCATCCCAAGTATTTCAGTTTTTACGTGAAAAATCAAGGGAAGCATTGGATATTTAGCAGATAATCACACTTGACAGCTAATCAGAAAATGTCTGTGTAGAAGAGGACAACAATTAGGGAATGAAAACAGGAAAATTCTCTTTTACATTTGCCTCAAAGTCATGCGCTCAACCCTAGATTCTAAGTATAGTGGGCATTGTCAGAATCAATACAGAGAGGGGGGCGGAGGGAGGGGGAGAGGGAGAGGCAGAGAGACACAGAGAGAGGGAGAGGGAGAGGGAGAGGGAGCGGGAGAGGGAGAGGGAGAGGGAGAGGCAGAGAGACACAGAGAGAGGGAGAGGGAGAGAGAGAGGGAGAGGGAGAAGGAGAGGGAGGGGGAGGGGGAGAGGGAGAGGGAGAGGGAGAGGGAGAGGGAGAGGGAGAGAGAGAGAGAGAGAGAGAGAGAGAGAGAGAGAGAGATATGTATGCATGCATGCTCCTACATACTACCATATGCACATACCATTTTAATCCTGTACATTTAAAGATATAGATGTGAACATCTGTTTGCCAATGGTAGAAAATATCCATGTCTACCTTGAAGTATGACTCTAGGGAAAGCAAGGCCAAGGCTCTGTAAGGTCACACAGCTGTTCAGCACAAGGTCTCCATCCTAGGGGCCATGGCCCAAGTGCAAAACTCAAAACAAACTTTGGCTGTTCCTTCATTACCCTTGTGGACTCTGACAGCAGTGCACAAGGGTAAGCTAAGAAGGTTCAAGAAGCATCTGTATGTGTGTCAAGGAATGTATATAAATAAAAAACAACCGTGCACTTGATTAGCCCTTGTAGGCTCTGACTATGGGGTTGCATATCCTTGTGCCTGAATATTTGTGCTTTTTCCTAATCAAAAGCACCTGAATGGAGGAAGCACAGAAGCCATTTCCTAATTGAAAACAGATTAAGAGTCTAAATCCTGGAGTTGTTCCACCCTGACCCTCCCTAAGAAGGCATTTGTAGCTTTCCCAGCATATGGGATAAAGATTAGATACTTGATAACATTATGCTGAGCTAACTATCAAATATGCTGGGTGGGAAGGGCGCAACTCTCCCCTCATTCTGAATTACACAAATGTAAAGTTTGGGATCAATTAGTAAAAACAACTGATAATTTGAGTATAGAAATCTTCCTGTAGGGTAACTGAGTTCTTGAAGAATACGATCAACATCTACAACGCAACTGCGACATTTATCTACTGAGTTTCTTCATTCTTTCTTCATTCTTCTTCAGAGGACACCAAGTGTCACAGCCTAGCTTCTCTAGACACGAAGAAACATGACACTCAGATCTTGCCTTAAGGGACTTCTTAACCTGAGGCGGTTGCAAACTGAATAAAAAATAGGACATTTGGTATAAGATTAATTGATGTTGCAGTAAAATGTGGTGGGGATCATATACTAGTCAAGGATGATTGGCTTCCGGTCTTTTCTGAACTCAGTAGCGTTATTTTTTTAACCTTGTCTCTAATCACTACCTTAACCGCTCGGCTGGGATCTGCTTACAGTACTGAAGAACAGAGCAATGCTCATATTTCACACATTTCTAATTGTTCTGGAAAGTCAACCGTAACAGTTAATTCTGAAGAGTTTCTTATCCACTACACCCCCTCCCCCAAATTGAGAATAGCATACATTATCAGACACTAACGTAAAATCATGCTTACAACAAAAACAGAAAAGAAATGAAAACAACCTCCTCATATATTACGAACTACAAATCTCTGTCTCACTATCAAGGAGGCCTTAATCCTTGTACTATAACTTAATTGCCCATGTAATCATATATGCATATTTTACTCTTATCCATTACTTTGCACATGGAACAGGTAAATGAAATGATAAAAGCAAATAATCATATTACTAAACTTAGCAGTCGTCATATAATCATGATTGAAGATGAAAACTCCCTGAAGAAGTGAAGAGAAAGCACCATATTAACATTCTTCACAAATATACTAAAAATTATATAAACAATGTTGATGTAGAGGAATCAAACACCATATACCACATGTGTATGACTAATATTATTTTTCTGTGACTGCCTCAACATTAATTATGTATGCCATTTGAAATGTATCAAATGTATTGAACTCCAATTCAGTGAACCATTGAGTTTTTATTGGAGTCACTCACTTGAATATGGGTGAGGGAAGATTCACAACCCGCTGCATTACCAGCAGTTCCCACTCCATCTCATTTTATGAAAGCTGCAATCCTGAACCTCTCTGCACAATCTGTAGCCAGCCCAATAGCGGAGATCCCCTCCCCACAGCACAGCTTGTCAGTCTCCTCCGTCAGCAGTTATTCTTTTCCTCTGTAACCCTGGAGAGACAGCCTTTCAAGACTAGTGTTTCAGCTTTCGCAGACATGTGAGTTTATCTCGGGAACATCTCCTCTCCGTCCTGAAGGAATGCTTCAGGTAGGAGAAATGCGCTACCAAACAGGGCTTCACTGGGATTATCTAGTACTCAATGACCATGGGAAAAAAGAAAGAGAAGTTTGCAGATGAGTCCCATAGAACTTCCCTACGAATTCTGAGTTGTAAGTACTAGCTAGTCTGTACATGATTTTTCTCTCAACCAGGAAGCAAATATCTGCTACCTAAAGAAGCTGTGCTCTTCCAGTGGAGGTAGCCAATGATAGCAATGCCCTCGGAAGTTGTATAGTGAATCTTTAATTCCTAAAGAAAGACCTGGACAGTGGATCACGCCATTGTACACCCTTTCAAAAACCCCTTTGGACACACATTTTTGTTTTCTTCAAAAACACACAAGCTAGTGCTTTATATCTCATTTCCTGGTTATATCTGGAATCAGATATACTGATGATATACCCTATCATGCCATGGTGGTTTTTCCAGAATTAACACGTAGAAGATACAAGATCTGTGAGTGGTTTTCTTGCTCTCTCCATATTAGAAAAGGTTTATTCATAACAATGAGGTTTTTGTTCAGAGAGAAAATTTGGATATTATTCTCCTTTCTTCCATTCATCCACTCCGGGATTCTGATTCCTGGAGCAGAAGCAAAACTGAGTGATGCGGAGCATACCCCGTAGCCAAGCCAGACACAGTAGGCTGCTGTGCCCTTCAGGTTAAGCAGCTCGTGCTACCAAATCTGTGGTATTGTTTAAAGTATAGGTGAATGTGCCAGTAAGATTAACCCCCACTACATTTTCTCTGTTGCCATTCTTTTTATTTAATTTTCTTTAGTTTTTAATACTCTTGTTTAAACAGGGATGTGCCTACATTGGTCACACAGATGACAGCATGATTGATTTCCCCAAGATGTTTGCCCCTCTTTTATTAGAAAGAAAGCAAGCTTCGGAATTACATTTAGAGACACATCCCACTTCCTTATTCCCAACATTTAATTGCTCAGGAATACCCTTAAAGAACAACTCTGTACCACACAGTAGCTTAAGAGGAGGTAAGAGAAAAATACCTTACCTGCCCTTACTAGGGGAGAATTAATCTCTCTCTCTGTGTGTGTGTGTGTGTGTGTGTGTGTGTGTGTGTGTGTGTGTGTGTGTGAAGAAGAAAGAGAGACTTACTAATCTTAATTCAGAGTCCCCAAATAGTGTGAATTTATCATTCTCCTATTTCTATTAAACATAGGTAAATATTTTTAGAAAATTAGACTCACTCTCTCCTTCCTTATTTTAAAATAACATTTTAACCCTTCTTCAAACCTGTAACACGACAGAAGCTGATGTTTTTGATTACAGAAACTAGCCTGCAAGTACAAGCAGTATCTTCTCACATTTGTTGAAGAAATCTATGAGGGTGGCCCAGCTGCAAGCTCTTTTACTTTTTTCTTTTTAAACAGAAGTCTTATCAGTTTTTCTGATTAAAGTTTATGCCTATATTTGAGTGACTCATGCTCTCCCTCTATGCTGTTGTGTGAGTCACTTGGAGGGATTTCTGCTGAGTTGGAACATTGGATGTCAAGGGGCAGGTAATAAGCTGTGTGAAAATAACCAGACGAGCATGTAGGAAGTGTTTGCTCTTCTACAGACTCCCTAAGAATAATCAATTTTTATGATAGCTTCAATTAAAAAAAAAAAGAACAAAGAACAAACTTTATAATTTTCAATATCAACCTCAGTTTTTAAAAGTTTTGAAGAACAAAAGGATATAGTAGCACATGTAGATGAGGAAATAAGATAATTAAGAAAAAAAAGGTATAAAAATCAGAGTAATGGATCCAGGCTAAATCCAATCCAACTCAGGACAGGCTACTGCTGTCTGGTCTATGAATCATTTTTAAATGTCCATGTAGGAAATGCAAAGGAAAAGAATTTGGGTCAAAAATCATTTATTACTTATTTAAAAAGGTTATATGCCCGTGATGAATCTAACCACGGGACTATTTAATAATTATTTATCAGTGTTAATATGATTTATTTTTATCTTAACTATAAGATATTTCTTTTTTTCATATTGTAGACTTAGGTATACAATAGTATGACCTTTTGCCATCTGAGGTGTATGGACTTGTCAACCATGAGTTGGGGGCAATCAGTGGTGGGATGTAACAGAGGAGCTGACTTAAGACAAGACACTGAGTCTTTTACACTGTGATGAAGGAATGCTTTCTAACATTCTGTGTTAAATGCTAGAAGTTTAAACTGCAGACTGCTGGGATTGAAAACGAGCAGGTCTACATGGGCATATCTTAATCTCAGCGTTGATAACATTAGAGTCAGAGCGTTCTTTGTGGTGGAAACTGACCTACCTTTCATAGGAGGTCTATAGACATTCCTGAACTCTACCCACTGGATTCCAGTATTCAGTCCCCACTGCAAAAACAGATGTTAACCCAAGATAGTGAGAAACACTCTAGTGGAAAGACAACCTCTCTTGAGGGCCACAGGACTCAGGGGACTAGGTTTGTTACATTTCCAGGTTGATTTTAGACAATATATAAATGCTACATAGGTGAAACATAGGCACAGATACATAGATATGTACATTTCACGTGCCTTTGTCTTTCTTATCACATATAAGTTCTGTTGAAACAAAAAAATGCATTGATTATTTTCATTGCTATAATGTATAACCACAATCTTTATCGATGTCATATGTAACCATTCCTGGCTGCCTTTCTTTACCTTCTACCAAGCAGAGGGACCCTAGGGTCTCAAGTTGATTCTGAGTATATAAAGGTCTCATTAATTGAGCCTAATCCAATCAAAGCCAGGATCTAAAACAACAATTATATCATTGCCCATATTCTTCTTATTTCTGAGATCCACACATCCTCTCCTTCTGTGGAACAGCAGCTCTGGCAAGGAAAACAGCTGATATTGGACCTGATGCTGGATCAAGGGGACAGAATAATACAGAAAGAGACTGAGATGGAAAATTGACACAGCAGAGACATTCTCTTTGGACCATTGGCTCATGAATCTAGTTGGTCTACAGTCAAATACTCAGAGAAAGACATGGACGCTGAAGTTGGAAGAAATAGAACATAGTGGGTTGGCATGCTGTGGTGAGGTACATTGTCTAAACCTGAAGAGAATGTGATTAATCACTCTTCAAATTTTACCTTTAAGGTGATTTTATTGAGCAATGTGAAGCCCTTCCCTTTCATAATTACAGAGCTATTTCTGGAATTACATCAACAGCTTTATATTACACCCAGTATATCCCAGGGGTTTGTCATTCTATGTTAATAAATTTAAACACTGAGGCATTATTGGCAGACTCAGCACCATGCATGACTAACTCAACTAAAACATTAAAGGAGTTGGATCACCGTAGACTATGCCTATGATAAGCCAGATCATGACACACATTTGGCTGAGATTAGTGACACTACTCAGATTTCATTGCATCTTAAACATGATTTCCTTAGAAATGTTGCAGGACCCGACTGGAAAAACTTTCAGTGTTCAAAATAATAAAGTTTATCCGCTACAAAGACATAATTAGGCCAAGGTATGTAGGAGTCCATACACCTTTCCAGGTGCATTCAGAGCCAAACTTGGGTCTAATCGTTATTTTATCTGTTCATCAGAAGATTAAGATTATTTTACAAGTGTTCTCTGACATTGAAGTCCAACGGTTGTTTCCCTTATGAGAAATTAAGAAGGAATCTAAATTAAATTGTGAGAATATCACAAGTAAGCTTTTCTTGAAAGAAATCACAGATCAACCAAGATACACACACACAAGCACAGACACATACATACATGTACACATACATGTCTACATATGCATAATTTATACTTATATGTTTGTTACATATATGATAGATGAACCTTGATACTTTCATAGATATATCATAGCACAGTTTGAATGGCTTTATATTAGAAGTTATACCAACCTACATTCTATGTGGTAAATAACACCTATATAGTTCATCCAGAGTTATCTGTGCTGGATGCAAGAGCTCATATCTTAATGGAGGACCCAGAAATAGAGTCTAGACTGAACCACCTAGATATATCAGAAGTTATATCCATAAAGCCTCACCATGACTTTCCAAACAAGGATAACACCAACAAACATGCTAAATTGACCTACATAAGGAACTCTAGACCCCCAGAAAAGATGGGAGTGGCAAAGGTGGTATTCCCCAGGGAAGAGTGCAACAGTTTTTTTGTCCAATGACCAACACCCCTAAGAACATATATACAAGTAACATTATATGGACTGAATATGTTATATTTAATAAACTAAGTATGTGTCTATACATATAAATACAATAACAATTAATGAAGAAAGAGTTCATGAATTTGACAGTGAGAAGGAGCATATGGAAGGTTTGGAAGAGGGCAAATTAAATTATACTCTCAAAAATTTTAAAAAACATAGATTTTGAGCCAGGTGTTGCCATTCAGTCTCTGCTTCCCCATCTGTGACATACAGTTCTTGGGCAGGGAGAGGGGACAGTCCTACTCCAGCCAATCTCAGGATGAGATTTACAGGGTTTGGACATGGCTTGACCCCAGTCTTGTCCCAGTCTCTCCACAGGAACAAGACTCTCAGGCCCCATAGAGAGTGCCTATAGTAAACACAAATACTGAAGAATTTCATTTACTACCCCCACTCTGTCTCTGATTAGTTTCTACTCTTATCTTTGTGTCAGATGTCAAGCTTACCTCCCCTTCTCTTTCCCCCAATTCCACAATTCACCTTGCAATACAAGAGCATTGCGGATTGATCAGGTACATTCAAACAGGATCAAACTCCAAAGCTGAGTGATCCCAAAGTTTACTTTGTCTGCATGCCCCACAACCATCACTATGGACTTCCTAAAACTCTTTCTAAAAATATTTTCATATAATCTTTCTAATGTCCACCATGGGAAACCAAAAAAGATGCTGTCACGGTTATATACAGAATTTCCTTAATGAAAATAATAATTTGGCTGTGCTCTGTATGCTAATATCCTAAATATTTGATAATTCATCCTTTTCTCTAAGGAAGATTTTTGGCCATGTTGTAAATTATTGCATCATGTTTTCTCCAGTTTCAGGATTGCTCCTTCAGTCCATTTTTCTCAGGTTGTCAAATATCTGTCAAAAACACAAAAGAAACTAGTTAGTGGCACTCTACTGATTCAACACTGAGTTGTATGCAGCCTGGCAGTCTTAGTTCTGTTATAGTGAGCTAATTCTGAGAGCTAAGTACATATCCATAACTATATCAGACTATTTTATAGAGGGGGTTGATTTATATCTACTGCAGATATATACATTTGTGAAACAGTTTCCCTAATTGAATTATTTAAAGTAGAAAAACCCACCCTATGACTGGATCTTTTGGAGTGGGAAGATCTACCTTCAATCTGGGCCACATCCTATGCTGACAGCCCATATAAGGATATAGAAGAAGGACACACTTGCTGCTTACATAGTTGCTCTCACTCTCACTGGTGAGTTTATTCCTTCAATGGCATTAGACCTACTTCATTGAGATTTTGGCACATATTAAAGACTAGTTCAGATACCCAGCTTTTGGGATAGAGCAACTACTGGATTCTTTGACTCTCCATTGGAAACAGCCATTGTTGGAAGAGTTAAACCATAACCTCCAAAACACTATATATTATATAGAGTTTTATCTCATATATATGATATATATATCATATATATGATATAAGGAATATAGAATAAATGGGAATATATATATATTCTATAATCCACCAGTTCTGTTTCCTTAAAGAATCTAGACTAATTCAGAGACCTAGCAGAAGAAAGTAATTCACTAAGGCAGGCACTCTAGGATATACTATCTCTGGATACCATAGGCTTAGTCTGCTTGATTGGTCCCACATCCCAGAGACAAGATTTCCTGCAATGCATCTACTCTTACCCCACCCTGACAAATTAATTTATGAGACCTGAAACCATGAGCTAAATGGTCACAGCAATTGGAATAGTTACTAATAGTAGAAACTGGTACCAAAAAGTGGGGTTGTCACTGTGAAAAGCTTGAACTTGTGGTTGGCTCAAAGACCCCTGAAAGTGGCTCCAGGAGGAATTTGAAAGAGTTCAGGACTTTAAGTCCCAGAAGCCTCTGGGATGTGAGCAGAGTTTGGTGGGTGACTCTGGAGGGAATGGTGAAAACAAGGATGGTGCTAGATACATGCGCAGGAAAGACTGTGTTCATTAAGTTTCACTTGGGGAAAGGATTTTATTCAGAATTAGACTGAAGGCCATTTGCGTAACCTTCTAGCACAGAATCTGGCTGGATTCTGCTTATGTTTTGAAATTTAAGTGTATTAGAGGCTGAGTTTAGAAATAGTAAAGTGAGGAATCTAAAACCAAATGTGGTGGCATGATTGGTACTCACTCCTTTTAATCATGATTACAATAAGAATTCAGAACAAAAGCAGAGTAGGTGCAGTTTCTCAAGGAAGGAAGCACATACATGTGTGTGAAGTTCTATTTGTTGGAGTATGTCAGTGACTATAGTCATCATCCACCGGCCTCAGATCCCATCTTCTCTAACCTTTCAATGAGGGTTCAATGCTAATGGTTCTCAAAGGAATGTCCAGTTTCTAAAGAACAGTTTGGAGCCATGGACACAGACAAAGTTGAGGGTGCATGGGATAGGGAATTTACAGAGAAGAGACAGGGAAAGGGGAAAACATTTGAAATATAAATAAATAAAATAACCAACAAATAATAAAAATTAAAAAAAAAAAAGAACAGCTTGGAACTGACGAGATGTCCATCTTGCTGGAATCAGAAGTTATTGTGTTCTTTTTCCAGCCATGGCCATCGTTGGAGTACCTAGACCCACTCATGCAAACCAATTAATGAATGTAATTTATTCATGTATATTATACAGAACATATTTTATTATATAGAAGAAACATCCTATGTTTCTCCACTCTGCCTTGTATGTCAAATTCTACACATTTTCCCATTTAAGCTTATGTTCTACAAGGATATTTATCTCACATTATATGTTTGATTTCTGGTTTTGTATAATTTAATCTTCAGTATAAACATGCATTGCAGTGTGTTAGAATAGCAAAAACATAAGTTATCAGTTACACCCTAGCATCTAATCAATAATTCAATAAATGTTTACCATTAAGAAATGATACAAGTATACGCATTTCTATGTCTTTCCCATTTGCATAAAATAGATATTTCATTTGTCTTTTTAAAAATTGTGTTAATGGAAGAATCTAATAGAAGAGAACATTTTCCCAGACCTGTGAAATCCTACCATGCTGCAGATTTCCTAGTGCCAGCCCTGGCAAGAAGACACTTCCAGTGTTTTTCCAATGACTGCAATCACATTGCCCCATGTAAAAGTATCCTAAAATGCCTGTGTTCTACTTGGTTATCTGCCAAACATAATCCAAAACAGAATCTCTGCCACACCTTTACTAGTTTCTGCAGTGTGATTCATACCTTTTGATATTCTAAAAATAAGCTATAAATGAAAATTCGAGGGATACCTTGAGGGACCTTAAGGATGTTTGTTTTCAAGCATCGATAGTCGGTGCTTCCATTCAGACAATTTATGAATCCAAATAGTCAGTAATCCTTGTAGCAGAATTTTTATAGTTTTATAAACCTTAGTATTGATACCAAAGATTAATGTTGGTTAATTTATATTGTGAGCTCCCATCTTATCATTGAATATCTATTGAGATACTTATGCATTTTAAAATGAATAAGAATACATTGTGTTGTGTTCATTGAAGCATCCTTTGTTGAACATTGTTCTTTACAGTAATATTGCTCAATCTAACCCTATGAGTAACAGTCAACTGTCTTGTTAGGTGGAGATTTACCTGTGTGATATTTTGAACCTGTGATCAGAAACTAATCCATATTCATGTACATTTTTATTATTTATTTTTACTTTTATTTTATCTTGTATACAATGAACTGTGTTTACATTTCTTCTATTACCCTCAAAATTAATAGATGGTCAATTTAATATATTGGAATCAAGGGGATATTTGGAATAAATTAGTTGGTGGTGGTCTGACAACAAGCAAAAATAAACATAGATATTAACTATACTGTCTCAAATGACAGTTTTAAAGTTTTTTCCAAAAGATGTCAAAGTTTCAAGGTAGAGTTGATCTTCACTCCAGCCCCCTAATTTCTGCTTTCCTGAGTCTGTGCAAAGAAAATTGTAGCAAGCCAGGCAGGAGTCCTGCTCCCACTAAGGCTCAGAGAATAAAATAAAGAGAATCACTGCTTAGTGAACTGTCAGAAGGTATGCAGGGAGGTATACAGCATCTCTTAAAGCAGAAGAGAAGGACTAAGAGATAGATTTCTCAATCCCATAGGAAGAACAACAATAACAAGATCCCCCAGAGCTCCCAGAGACTAAACCATTAACCAAAGAGTACACATGGAGGGACCCATGACTCCAGCCTTATATGTAGCAGAGGATGGCCTTGTCAGACATCAATGGGAGGAGAGGCTCTTGGTCCAGTGAAGGCTCAATGCCCCAGTGTAGGGGGATACCAGGGTTGGGAGGCAGGAGTGGGTGGATAGGTTAGGGAACACTCCCATAGAAGCAGGGGGAGGGGGATGGGATAGAGGGATTCTGGGAGGGGGAACCTGAAAAGGGGATAACATTTAAAATGTAAATAAAGAAAATATCTAATAATAATTTAAAAAAAACATTGAAACTAGCCTAATAAATAAATAAATAAATAAATAAATAAAGGTAGACACAAATAAAAAAAAAGACAGTAAAAGGCTTCCACATTCATACCTGAAAGACATAAACAAATAAAATTTGGCAAAAAAAAAAAAACAATTAAAGAAAGGGAATAACAACCACAACACAACTGAGAAGAGATGAATGACAGAATAACAATAATGATGTTTCATCAACACAAATAGGAATTTAGTATTTTTTTAAATGCATTGTGTATTATGGTTATAGGAATGAATTTTAAGCCAAAGAATGTCATGATCTTATTGAACTCTTTTAATGATATTATGTAAAAATCAAAACAAACAAGAAAGCATAGGATACATATAGCTAGCTAAACTCAGTGGGCAATGACACTTGCCATGCGAGCTTTGTGAATTCAGTTGAGCTCAATCCACGCAAAACATGTAAAGGTGGAAAAAAAGACCAGTTCCACACAATTATCCTCTCACAGCGACTTGTACACTGTGGCATGAGTTCCCCCACCACATGCACATTCTACACATACAATATTTAAAAATCGAGAAGAAATTTAAAACCAAATTGAATGTCAAAAGACTGCGTTCTTTACAAACCTATAACATGTTAGGCAGAATTATCAACCTTGGTTATGTTTGGCTTTTAAAAATGTTTGGGTTTTGTTTCTGTTTTCATTCTCCATCATTATCCTTCTGGTATACGTTTTTAATGATTTATTTTATTTTTTTGGATTGTGATATAATTACATCATGTCCCCTTCTCTATTCATCCCCTAAACCGTCCCATATAACTCCCTTCCTGTTCTTCTTCAAATCCAAGTCTTATTTTTTCATTAATTGTTGTTATATGCACACACACACACACACACACACACACACACACACACACATCACAATAACTTAGTGACCTATATTATTATTTTCTTACTAAAAGTCACATATAACAGGATATTATTAAGTCAAAGAGAAAAGGTTCTACCTTATCTTATATCTTAGTTCCTTTTTCTGTCCAGACAACAAAATACAGTGACAAAAGTCACTTAAGGGAGAATGAATTTATTTTGGGTCAAGTTCCAATCCACCACCACAGAAGTCACAGCAGCCAAGCCCGTGGAATTGTCTTGCCACAGTAAATGTGTCTTCCCATATCAATTAGTAATCAAAAGAATCCTCCCATGGGCAAGCACAAAGAATCATCTCTAAGGTGATTCTGGATTCTGTCAAGTTGACAACTAGTACTAACCAACATATATCTTGTATACAGCATATTTTATTACAAGAAGTTCATTCACATGTGGAGTCTGAGAAGTTTCAAGGTATGCAGAAATAAGGGTGGAGACCTAGATGAAGCAACTCTCTAGTTTCCCTAAATAAGATACCCAGGATGAACTGAGTCCTCTAGAATCCAAAAAGATGAAAGAAAGAAAAGAGAGTGGGGTCAGAGAAGACATCTAAATTCAAAGGAAGCTGGAGTGAAGAACTCTGTATTCCTAACTTTTCGTTTTAAGTGATATCTCCCTTTAGAAACAAGGAATTCACGTTAAATTTCTTAAGATCTCATGAACTTATTCACCCCTTGTGTATATTCTTTATAACTAATTTAGTCAGTTTCTCTTCAGCCATATTTTTGTTTGCCTGATTATAAAACTATACCTTGAACCATTGGGATTCAAATCTAAGGAACGGCATGGCAAATAAATATTAGGTTGGTCACGGTCTTTTGACTCAAGACGATTAAATTTTATAGTGTCTTCTTATAAGTAAATGGGAAACATAAACCCTGTAATTGAAATCAGATGAACTCAGTTGATCACCTCCAGTACAAGCTACTTATCATCGAGCCAAACCATCACAGACATTCCTAATACACTCCATCTCAAGCTGAAATAAACATATGCACTACTCTACTCTTAGATGAATCTCCCCTCAAATCATTATATTGTTACAAGGGAAAGAAGAAATGAAGAAAACCTAGACGCTTGTTCATATCCATCAAGCTTTGGTCCAGTTCTCCAAGCTGATCATGGGTTTTTAATCCAAACATTTTATTGATTGTTTTCTTTTTCTTTTTTCTTCTTTTTTTTTGTTTTTTGTTTTTTGTTTTTTGTTTTTTGTTTTTTGTTTTTTGTTTTTTGTTTTTATTTTATTTTTTTTTTGAGACAGGGTTTCTCTGTGTAGCCCTGGCTGTTCTGGCCTGGAACTCACTCTGTAGACCAGGATGGCCTCGAACTCAGAAATCCACCTGGCTCTGCCTCCCAAGTGCTGGAATTAAAGGCGTGTGCCACCACTGCCTGGCTTGATTGTTTTCTTTAACTAACTGTCTTTTATGCAGTAAGGACTTCCCATAGTGTTTCTTCCTGTGTTCATCTGTTGTTGTTGTTGCTGTTGTTGTTCACCAGCCACATTAATTGTGTATCTAATTTAATCTGCTCAGAACCTAACTCACTCTGTTTTACAGTGATCTACATGTGTGGCACTCATATTGAGATATGGGGAGAATAAGGCCCCTTACACCTTCAGGAGACTCAGGTTTCTGTGTATCATTAACATGGTAAGAACACATGAAGACTAAAGGAAGACTGATGTTTGAGGGTGAAAATCTATCTTTAACAGAGTAACAGAACAAAAAGAGTAAGTTATAATAGATAAATCAATGAGTATATATTTTTGCTTCAATTTTACATTTTAATATCACCCATTCTAAGAATTCATAGACATTTATATGTATTGAGGATTTTTGTTATTTTTAGCTCTTGATTGGGAAAATTCAAGCACAGTTGGTATTTTAATTTAATTAAGTGTGATTAATAAGCATTTCTGACTCAGGATGCTTAACATAATAATTCGGTCATCTATTTGTTTTCCTGAACTAACTAATTTCACAAATAAATATTTAGGAACCACTCAGAGTCAACATACAGTCTAATCAGACCTCCAAATATTCATGAAATAATTCATTTTTAAAAATCATCTCACCATACTGAATTCATAGACTATCATTTTGTTAGATTTATCAAGTGTAAAAATTAACTTTCAGAAATTACGCAAAAATATATTTAGATTAATTTATTTCATTTTATGTGTAGGAGTGTTTTTGCTTTGTTATGTTTTCTCTGAATGCATGTATGTGTACCAAATGCATGCCTGGTACCTAAGGAAGTAGGAGAAGATTGGGTCATCTGAAACTGGGGTTAAAGACAATTATAAGCCACCATGTGGGTGCTGGGAACTGAATCCAAGCTTTAAGTAAAAACAGTTAAGTATTCTTAACATCTGAGCCATCTATCCAGCTCCCAAACAAAGACATTTTTGCAGTTTTATAATTTTTTATTCATGTACTCTTAATTCTACACATACTGAAATCCGACTCTATTGTCCTAATTTCTACAAAAGAATGGATCATCTAAAGAGTTTATCTGAATAGGACCAAAAGGTTAGCATGACTTGCTCACTCGGTGGAATGAAACAAGTGAGAATGAAGGTGTTGCTTGGCTAAGGAACAGTACTTTATCCTCAGACAATAGAGAATTGTTGAAGGCCATTTTGCAGAAGGGAGAATTTGGTTAGAAATATATTCTGGGGGAAGGGTAAAGGATAAAATAGAGATCAAGTAGCCTAGGATAAGACGTTCCGAAAAGCATTCTTTTACTTTAGTGTGTGTGTGTGTGTGTGTGTGTGTGTGTGTGTGTGTGTGCTATGTATGTATGCTTATCTATGCATATATGAATGCATATGTATCATGTACGTGTGTAAGGACAAGAGGATAATGTTGGATGTTTGTCTCATTTTCTGCCTTGTGTGTTCTTTGCCATTACATATACTCTGTTAGCTCCTTGGGAATCTCCTCTCTGCGTCCAAAATACCTGTAGGAGCATTGGAGTTATAGATATGTGGTTCTGTCTGACTTTCTTTAGGTTCTGCAGCTCCAAATGGAAGTCTTCAAACTTCTGTGGCAAGTTCTTCACCCACTCAGCCATCTCTCCATACCATCTATCTAATCTCTTTAGTGAGAACAATGCAGTTTCTATTCACAAGAAAGGCACTGTGGTAGTTTAGCTTGATGTATTTTCTCTTTTGTTGATCAAAATAGTTGATAATCATACTGTTGCCCTTAATTTTTTGTTAGGCATTTCGGTCATGTGTGTAAACCTCTAGTCCCTGATTCATAAGACGTATACAGCATCTGTTGACCTTTCTATATTTCCAACAGTTAAGGTTTCACTGTTCCCACCTGTGCTTTACACACATTCATCACATTTCTTTCCCTTTCATTTTTCTCTTGTCAAAGAAATAGTTGCCCTCGCCTTTACATCTCCATGATACTCTTCTGGTCTTAGGCATCTATATTTTATTTCATGTGGCTGTTGTTCTATTTTAGGGTTTCTCATAGACATCCCATAAACTCCTTTTCAGTTTCTGAATTCCTTAAACTGGAGGCAACTCTATCTGTCTCTATCACCATAATCAAGACTGTAAAGTTTAAGAGACGTACAAGCTGTATTTTATTGGAGATGAGCAACAGTGCTTAAGTGATTTGAACAACTTCTTCTGAACTTGTTTTGTCCTAGCCAATTGTATTCCCATTTTCAATACAGGACAAAGTAGTAGCATGGGAGCTCAAAGGCATAACCTGTGACTAAAGTAAATAGGAATGACACCAGGCCAGAAAAATATGTTCTCAAAGACACTACCTGTAGCTAAGTGCCCGTGTCTGAAAATAACTACAGAACTGAAGAGTCTATTAGTTACTTTTGTGTAAAATACAATGAGCATTTAAAATGTGTAATATATATTGGCATTTATCTATCTGCTGGTCTTAATGAAATAGGAACCCAACAATTATTTTAGATCAAGAAAATATTTTCCCTAAAAACATTATTTCTATTATGTGGCCATTCCCAAATCCATTACAGTGATAACAGTATGATTGGCTCACTACAGCATAGCTTATAAGTCCTCTGCAGCTAATACATTCCCCTCTATTGCTGCCTCCCAGAAACCACTGCCACCATCTCAACTTTGACAGGCAAAAGATTGTGTTGTCTGTAAACTACTTTCAAACACTTTGCTGTGGATAGGGGTGTCTTGGTGTGTCTGTAAATCTAGTTGTGATATCTTAATATCAAGTTTAACTGAATAATGGACACATTCTATGGAGTATTTCTATTTTGTACATTGTAATTAGAAACTAAAACCCAGAGCTAGCCACAAGAAGGGCGCAAGCTAGTCCTACCTTCATCAACCTCCAAGCATATTAGCGTAGTAGGATGGATATGGAAATGCTCTAAGGTGATGAGGATGAGCAATCCTGCCAGAAAAATCTCACAGAGGAGGATCTGCAGAGCATACACTGGCATGAGGATGACTTGCACTTTCAATTGATGTCAAAAACCTGGGCTTTGTAGAGCTATCATCTGACCTGTCACCCATCCATAAACATCCATCTCCCTCTTCCCACTCTAGTGACCTTGCATGCAAGGAGGTCTTGAATACATCGAAATGACTGAGAGTCCAACCTCCCACAAGCTTCAGATCTGAAAGCAGGACTATACTTTGGTTTCCTTGAGAGCAGCTATTTGTAAGTATGAATTAAACGTACAGACTTTGGTTAGTTACACCTGACCTGCTAGTGGCATATTTACGTTCTTGGAGCTCTCAGCTGCCTGCAGCTATATATAGCTAGCCACTGATGCCTATTAAAGCAGCGTAAGATGGATAGAGGGCATTTTATATTGAGTTAACTGCACATGTGTGTGCCTGAACATGTGCTTGTGTGTCTGTGTATTCATTAACAAAAGGGAAAATTGTCAACGTTGTTTTCCTAAAGTATTTCTCCTGGCTTAAAACCTGAAAGGCAACAGGGAAGAAATGAGAACAAAATATGTTTTGATCTGAAAGGACTAACATTTCTTGTCCCATTAAAAAATATCATTAGTGACTACACACAAGGTTGGACTTGCAAAATATAGTTACAAAATACATTGATCCAGATTACTTTTTTGTAACAATCTTCCCCATCTGAAGAAATGAGATGATTACAAAAAAAATCTGGCATCTTTAAAATAATGTATTGATGAATCTGTATGGATACATTTTAGCTAGTATATATTGACAGATTAAGTCTAAGTATCTTGCTTCCACACTCAACACACAGAATTCCACCGTCTCATCATCAATTAGCCTTACCATGTAAAACAGTATCCGCCAGCATAGATACACATGCTCATATACACATCTTTTCAAAGTAGCAGTGGAAATTTAAAATGCTGTAGAATCAGATAAGAATAAAATAGTGAATAATAAAACATAATCTACCTTGCTTTCCTATATCTCTCACATTTCATTAGGGCACAAGGAGTTAGTTTTCAGTACTTTTGAGTACACATATTCATGTACAGAAATGTAAATGAAAAGACATGAATCCTATGGTGGAATCTCTCAGAGCTGTCTACATACCTGAGCCTCTCTTCTTTACAGTTACAGTGAAAGGATCCAGAGTAGTATATGTACCTGTATCCAAGATGGAACACAAAGAAGACCCCCAAGTAACCTGAGGACAGCTATATGCAAATGGCAACAAATCCCCTTGTGCTTGAATCTGCTAACATTTTGGGGTCTTATATAACTGTGACACATACTGATCAGTTTTTATATAATTTTGATCCAACCATTTGCATAAATCACACCCAAATGTTCACACATGCCAAGTAGTGGCAGCAAAATGACTTACACATGTGTGTAGTGACAGTTTTTATGGGTACCTCCAGAACTGCCTTCAGAAAGATTTTATCCATGTGGTTATTTGAAATGATCATGGGAAAGGATATTAACCCTGTCTGACCATTATTTGATGTGCCTATCAGTCATTTAAATTTTGCTGCATCTGATGAGCTACAATATCTGCATGTGACATTTAATTTTGCGTTTTTTATTGTTGAGTTACTTTATATGTTTCTCTATTTGCATCTACTATGAATTTCCTGATTATATATTCCTTGTGTATGTTGTTTTTAATTTTCCTACTGATTTATTTTTTATGTATATGAGTGTTTGCCTGCTTATATGTCTGTGCTTGTGGCGGTCAGCAAGGGATGTTAGAACCTCTAGTACTAGAGGTATAAATATTTTTGAGCTTCTACATAGGAGCTGGGAATCAAACTCAGGTCCTTTAGAAAAATGGGAAGCACTCTTAACCAACGAGCTCTCTTTACAGGGCCGTGATTTCACTTTTGAGAAAGTGTCTTGTGTAATCTAGAGTAACTTCAGGTTTTCTAAGTAGCTGAGGAAGACCTCGGACTTCCTGATGTTGATATAATTTTCCATCCTCCATCTATTGAGTACTGGAATTACAAGCAAGCAACAGCACATCTGACTTGGGTTTTTTGTTTGTTTGGTTGGTTGGTTAGTTTGGTTTTGTGTTTGTTTGTTGCTTTTTGTCTTTACATGTTAGGTTTATTTAGGTCTTTACATATTTAGGATACAAGCAATTTCTCTGAGTCTATCCCTTTTCTTGCCATCTGCAGTATCGTTGGTTTTTATTTCCTTTCTTAGTAAAACCTATCCAACTTCTAGACAATGAAATCGGGAGCTTGGGTGTATTTAAGAGCTCTTTACCACTCAGCAATAATTTTAAAATGAGGCACAGTCTATCATCAGCTAACTTTTCTATAAAATTCTATAACATAATTGGGGTTTTCTTTATTTTTTTAATGCTAGTTTCTTCCTGTTATCATTTATAGATATATTTTACTTCTCTTTGGTGTCTTCTATTCTATACTCTTGCTCCTTCTCTTTTATTCACAGTGATCTGATCTTTATGATGAGGCTTCAGTGGCACATTAGAAAACCTGTCAGGCAAGTTGCTTGTATTGTTCATTTCAATTCCGTTTAACAGATTCTCACACATCCGTAAAAGAGTAAAGAGTCAGCCAGTTTTATTCAGAACTTTGTTGGGTATTAAAACCTTAGATTACTGTGTACTATAGATACAACAAAATGCCTCTGGGACTCCTTCCATAGAGACAACTGGACAATAACATGAAAGGCAGAGTGGGGACCTCCAGGACTCCACCCTAAGGAGCTAATTCCATGTCTGCTACTGAGTAAAGAAAGACACCACACTATGAGCTCTCTGATGTGCCTTTCCTGACCTCATCAGGACCTCCTTGACTCACACTATCATACGTCTTTGTCCTACCTTTGTTTTTATCCCTTTGCTTCACATTTGTCTATCCCTAAGAAGATCTGGTACTGGTCAGATGGCTTAGTGGGTAAAGATGCTTACACAACAAGCATTCCCAATGTATTATGATACCTAAAACAAATAAGGTGGAATGTGAGGACCATTTCTTCAAGTTGTCCTTGGGCCTCTACATGCATGCTATGAACACTTCCCATTCCCACAATAGATAGATAGATAGATAGATAGATAGATAGATAGATGATAGATATATAGATATGTAGATATATATATATATAGATAGATAGATAGATAGATAGATAGATAGATGATAAACATCAATAAATAAATTTTAAATAAATGTAATTTAAAAACTTGATATCCATAATTCTGCCTGTGTACGTGTGTACTTTGAGGAAATCTGAACCCATAACAATGTAGAAAGAATGTACATGTTTAAATTATGGTCTCCAAGTTTGTAGTAGGTGAAAATTGTTTGTTTGTTTGTTTGTTTGTTTTAGAATGGCTATTCATTGATCTTCATTTAAAATGTTTCAAGAAGTGAATCTATAATCAGTTTGTTCATACTAGAAACCGACACCATCCTCAATGACAAATATCAAAGACTAGAAAAGAAGGTTAAGAAATTGTCAAGTTTGGTACCTTGATGACTAAAACTGGAAGACAACAGGGTTGAGAAGAGAATGGAGTGAATGACAGAAGGTGAGCCTGAGTTAAGATCTACTGTGCAGTGACAGCCCACCTCACCATGTGGACAAGGGGGCCCATCTGATCATGTTTCCGTATTTTCTATATATATTATGTCAGTACTCCTTCTACATGTGTACAGAATATTTTGTTTACAACTATACTTATATAAGTTATAAGATATGAGATGATGATGTATTTTAAAGCCAAATATCAGAAGGCTTGTTCAATCCAACCATGAAAGGTATGTGAACAAAGATTTCTGTCCCAGACTGGAATTTACAGGTTTCTCCTCTTTCCTCAAGCCAGAGTGAGAGAAGATATGAAGATATCTCTTTCCATGTTCCTAATATGTAGAGAAACACGACTGAAGAGGATTCATTTCACACTTTACATTAATGGCCTTAAAATACTTAGCAGTTTATAAAGTGAACATATGCTTCAAAAAATTTAGAAGGTACCTGCTATGGTTTGAAAGTCCTTCCTAACACTCATGTTGCAAGTTGGTGATAACCTGCAAAGCCTTGAGTGTGACAGTGCAGGTGGACATGTATTTCTATAGAGTGCAGGTGGATATGTATTCCTACATTATGTATATGTGCACTAAGGGTGTGGGCTATGAAGTCAAATGAGATGATTATCTGCCCCTTGAGGTATAACATTAACTGAGTGTGGACCTTAACACCACTTTCCTCTTACCAAATGCCTGTTGCTCATATTGCTTTGGAGATCAGAAAATCATTCCTATACCTGTCCACCATAGTGTTTTCGAAGCAGAAACTTGTTTTGATTTCATAGGTTTACAGCTTTAGGTAATTTGCCCGTTTTCATCCTTTGTATATCTAAGAATATTCATAAAAAACATTAGCAATTTCATATGTGTTAAGAACTGATGTTTTATGAATTGAGAAAAGATTTTTAAGAAAAAATCATATACAGAATTATTAATTGTATGAATGACAAGAAAATACTTCATCATTTAAAAATAGAGATGTAGCCAACCAACATAGCCAGATCCAAATGATCTCACAGCCATTCCAACAGCACCAAAGCAGAGAAGTTGCCTAGAAGGTAAATCAGAGCCAACAAAGGCATTGTTCAAAACTGACAAGCTATTGCATGTACACAAGGACACACACACAAATGCACACATACATACACACACACACACACACACACACACGGGGGAGAGAGAGAGAGAGAGAGAGAGAGAGAGAGAGAGAGAGAGAGAGAGAGAGAGAGAGAGGACTTTGAAAAAACTGCAGGTGCTGTCTCTTCTGTATTTGTTTCCTATGGGTGCAGCATGAGGTGGAGTTTCAATAGCTGTGCTCAGTTCTGATGATTGACTAATTTAACTATAATTCATTACAAATTTGCTTCTTCCTTTTTACTTACCTGTTTTGTCTCATTTCCTCCATTTTAATTTTCAGGAAATATTTTGTTATGGATTTTTCTGTTCAGGTATATTGATCAGTAGTGAGGGCCAAATATGTTATATTTAGAAGATCCAAACTCTTATTTAAAATGAAATTATTTTATTATTTTATCTGTATGACTGTTTTTCCTTCTGTTTGTATGCCTGTGTGCCATATGCATGCCTGGTGGCCACAGAGGCCATTAGAGGTATCGGAGCCCTGAAACTGGAGTTACATAAGGTTATAAAGCTGTCCCATAAGCATTAGAAATTCAGTCAGGATCTTCTGGAAGAGCAGCCAGTGCTCTTACCTGCTAAGCAGTTTCTCCATCTCAGAACCATGCGCCCTTAAACTATATATGCATGTTTTTGATTTTTGGAGACAACAGTTATAATGTAAGTTTTTCATAGCATTTACATAATGCAGACCATGTCTCCATTCATGGCATCATCTTTACAATTTGCAGACAACTAATATACCTCAGTACATTGATTCTCTTATATTCCAGGGTCTTTACAGCCGATACAATCATCTGAAAAATTCCCCACGTCTTTGAATAGCTGACAATTCACTTTTCATGCCTTATTTCACCTGTTTACATTAAATGACCAATACATTTTTAAAGCAAAAAGAAACCTCTATGAAGAATTTCAAAGAATATCAAGGCTAATTTTTGCTTTCATTTTTGATACACTACCTTGCTTCTTAGAGCCGATTGTCTTCATTTTATGCTCCTCTTTGACTAGCTTCTGCAATGTTTTAATTTGTGAAAATCTAATATTAATTCGAAAGATAGACACATGTTTAATTAAAAATAGGGAAAAGTACACTGCAGTGTACCGTATAGACCATGACATGTTTCAAGGCACAGGCCAAGAAGATTTTGTACTTTTCCACCACCTGGCCCCTCTTACCCCCTCCCCTTGTAAAACATGCTAAAAAAAAGCATTTCATGTTCAAAAAAAAAAGAAATTTAAAAAAAATAGGGAAAAGTTGTTTTTGATGTTTGTATTGCTATGTCTGAGATGGTGGCAAATGCCTTAAAATTGCATGGTCCAAATCTCATGCCGATTTCACAATTTTCCTGCATGCTTGCCTTTGCTTGGATACCTCTTATCATCATGCACTTTCCTATGTTGCAGAGCACCTTTGACCCTCTCATGGACCACTGGTGCTAGTATGCTGCCTGTGTCAGCATTTGAAAATTGGAACCCCTTTTTGTCTGGTGCACCATTCAATTTCTGAGCTCTTTAGAGAATACTGATGAAATCTGTGTCTTGGGGACACCTATATGTGAAAAATAGATTTGAACTCTATATGTGAAAAATAGATTTGAACTAGGCATAATGGCCTATGTCCATAATAATAGCATTTAGGGGGTTACAGCAGGAAGATTACAGTAAATTATAAGCCAACTTGGACTACTCTTCCCCATGCACCAAAGGAAAGTGTCCCTATCACCACAAAAAATAATACCGAGTTTCCTGGTTTCTGTAACAAAACAGGACACTATCAAAATTGTATAATGAAAGGAGTACCGCAGGACATGAGAATTGAAGAGTATTTTATAGTAACTCAAACAATTGAAGCATAGTCATAGAAAAACACCTATAGAGTCCTCAGGCAGGGAGATCATTTAGAAATTTATAATTAACTATGTCTAAGGATTTCTAGATTTTTCCTAATGATCTGTATCCCAATCTTCAGGCTCTTTTTATCATAAGAGGAAATGTAGGTTTTTACCAAGGACAACAAAGGACACTATCACCTTTCTGTGATCTCTGCCAAATTCCTGAGATGAGGACAGTTGGAAAAGGAAACTTCTTGTGGAAAAGATATTAATTCTCACAGCTAGTTGAACACTGGTTGATTCTGCCACATCTCGGTTTGTTTATCACACTTTATCATTCCTAATATTTGAATCATGTAGATTGACTTGGTAATATGATTTTCTACCTCCACATGAATCATACCTATTTTGTAAACTCTAGGTAGAGAAAAGTGTTTATCTCTTGATAAGACTCTTACACCATCATTGTCACCTTCCATGGATTATAAGCATAATTAGCCATTAAGGGAATTCACTTTGTAAACTAATAATTATTCCTAGTTGGTTTAACCTTACATTTCTCTATTTTTCATTTGATAAATCTCTTACAGATTTCTAATATATCTTTCTTTGTTGAATTTTATGCATCAATCAAACGATTCTGATTAATTTGGATAACTTTGCAGTGATTCAATAAATACATAGAAGTAGACATAAAAAAAATAATTTCTTAGATGATATACACATACATACACTAATCTTGAGCTATAAATCACAAAGTGTCATTAAGGTCTCACATAGAATTTGTTTTATATAATGAAGGAAGGGCTAGACACTGTAACATCAAGCAATATGTAAATAAATTTTAATGTACATTTTATAAGCAGGCTGATTTTGCTTAGTTTAGTACATAGGTGAATTTTGATAAGTATCCTTTAGATTAATAGGCAGTTCATAGTATATTTATGTGCAAAGTAATTGGCTTAGGACTTTTGATAATGTAAGATTTAAAACAAACAATCCCATCTTTCATTTCTGGAACTTACCATATAGTGTGTAAGAAAAATTCCCCATAAGAAGCCATTATAAGACATATTACATCAGGGAGGAGATTCAGGTATGATACTGGAGAAAGAAATAGCAGCTATTGAGAAGTGTACATCAACTCTAACTGTGGCAACCTGGCGAAATTATAATCCTGTTGTTAGTGTTAAGGTTATTAGATACTAATTGCTAATTAATATTTATACTACTTTTAAATGTACATGTGCTCTCATGAAACACAGGTAATCCCAAATGGCCAATCAGAAGAACTTAATTTCATAATAGTCTTTTTTCAATAGTACTCTCTGCTATGAAGTTCTGTAAGTAGTTCAGATGAAGAGAAATATCAAAGGATGGTTCTTCCACTTAGCTCTGTAGTCTGAGGTATTATTTCTAGAAGAAATCATGTAATACACCACATATGGTATAGAGTGATTCTATGACTGGCTTTTTCAATATTGCCTATATATTATAGTCCCATGAAAAACTGTGGGAGTAGAAATAAAAATAGAGAACAAAGAAGAAAATTTTTATGGTCCTGACACCAAGCACATGATAAATTCAGAGTCTCTGATGGTGGGACCCAGAATCGAGGTTTGAAATGCAAATCTGCCAAAGTGGATGTTCTGTGTTTTCACAGGTTAAAACATTATCATAGTTGGGTGAAACAGGTTCATGTTTCTCAATCTAAGGATACCTGGGAACAGAGCTAAGATTTGAATCTATAAAATACCCCAGGATCCAGATGCATTCATTACCTGCGTCTGAGCTTCTCTCTGGGTACTGTTCCTCTGCAGTAGATATTAGAAGCCAGTGTCTTTCTAAACATAAGCAGAGAAGCCAGATGCCTAGTTGTGGCTGCTCAAAAGACTTGTCCGTGAACTAAGGAATCAGCATGTTTGTGTTCTAGAATCCAGGTAGAGGTATCAAACCTCAGGCGTTGTAATTCCGATGCCCCTGCTAAGAAGATCTCAATGTAATGAGTGTGTTCAATGAAGTTTGAGGATCTCTGCACTTATTCTCAACATGTTAGAATCACCTGTGGGATTTTATTTTTAAGCCATCTATGTACTTACCTCAGGATTCCTCCTTTAAAATCTTTTTTCTTCAGTTTTATGAGTTCTTTGAAATCTTTCTATGGTGTACTTTGATCATATTCAAGCCCCAATTACATTCCAGATCCAGCTGTTTTTCCCTGCCCACCCAACTTTGTAGTCTCTTTTATTTCCCCCACTAAGTCTTATTTGTGGCACACATATATTCTTGGATGTGTGACCATCCTCTGGAGAATGGTTGACTTACCAGTGGCAACACATTTAAAGAAACCTGCCTCTCCCTCTCCTAGCAGCTAACATTTGCTAATGGCTCCTCCATTGGGAATGGATTTTGTGCTCCCCTCCACTCTCCATGCTGGAACTTTGTGTGGTTTAAGCTTGCACAGGCCTTGCTTATACTATCATATCTATTGTGAGTTCACATGTATAACTGCCCCCCCCTTTGTATTGAAAAGACTGTTTCTTTGTAGTTACCCCATTGTCTATTCTTACTTTCATGATCTGACTACTTTCTCTTCCTCAGTGATCCCTGACACCTTGAGGGAGGATATATGATGTCTTATAGCTGAGGATTCTGCAACCTCTTATTCTTGGCACCTGAACAAGACGCCTTCTTGAAAAATGAATGTTGTCTTGTTTTGCAATTTGACACAAGCTAGAATTATCAGCTAAGAGAGAAACACAATGCAGAAAATGTGTCTATACAATCAGCCTATAGGGCCATATAGAGCATTTTCTTTTATTAGTGATTGATGTGGAAAGGCTCAACTATTGCAGCTGGTCTTAGGTTATATAAGAAAGCAGGCTAAGCAAGCCAAGAGGAGCACACTTGTTGGTAGTTTTCCTCCATGACTTTTGCTTCAGTTCCTGCATTCGTGATCTGAGTTCTTTTTCTGACATACTTCAGTGATGCCCTAAGTGTGCCCTGAGATTTGTAAGTTTTTGATTATGGTCTTCATCACAGAAATAGAAACCTTAACTAAGACAGAAATTGTTACCAGAACTAGGGTGACAGACCTGGTCATTTGAGAGCATGGATTAAGGCAGGAATTTGCTGATGCTATGGTGTGCTTACAGACAAAAGCTTAGCATGGCTGTCCTCTGAGAGACCCAACAAGCAGTTGACTGACACAGGTGCAGATACTTACATCCAGCCATTGGACTAAAGTTACAGACCCCTGTGGTTGAATTAGGGAAAGGCTGGAAGAAGCTGAGGAGGAGAGCAACCCCATCTGAAGACCAGCAGTCTCAACTAACCTGATCCTTGAGATCTCTGACACTGAGCCACCAACCAGGCAGTATACACAAGCTGGTCTGAACTCCCCTCACCACCACCAACACACATATAGCAAAGAACTGCCTGATCTTGCCTCAGTGGGAGAAGATGCCTCTAACTTTTGAGAGACTCGAGGCCCCAAGGAGTGCAGTGGCCTGGCAGGGGGTAGAGACATCCTCTTGGAGACAGGGGGAAGAGGAATGGGATGAGGAATTGTGCAAGGGTGGATGGGGAGTGGAAGAGTGGCTGGACTATGAAAAATTAATAAAAAAGAAAAAGAAAAAAAAGACAGGACATTGTCACTTAGCTCTAGAAAAGCTGTTGAATGTTGAGAACTTAATGATCTTGAGAACTTATGTAGGAACGTAGAAGAAAATGCTGATGGAAGTCACAACAATGGAAGATTGGCTTCTGATGTTTCAGAAGAAAATTTGAAAGTCCCTTAAAGAATCTATTGAGTCCATTAAATATTTTAAAATAACAATCTGTGGTTCTGGTTATCTGGGCCTGAAGAAATGGCTCTGATTAATAAGAGATCAGGACTATTGGAGTAAAAATTTTGCTTTACTAGGACAATTGATACTGGTCAACTAGGTCTAAAAAAACAATTATGATTAAAAGCAACCAGAGTCATTGAAGAAAAATAGTAGAGAAAGTGTTTCCTTGGGATCAGCACACAGAAGCTGTGATCCAGAGGATCAAGGCTGTACCTTGTACTATCAGCTGAATTTGGCAATATGTTAGAATCACCCAGTGGTTTTGGATTTGTAGACATGAAATGATCCTTGAGAACGACTGAGGCTTGGCACTGGGAGAAGCCAGGACACCAGCAAAGACACGAGCATCTGTGAGATGACAGGACCATGGGATGACCATTGTGGACAGCAACTATCTAAATATTTTATCAAGGATTCTGAGTGGATCTTAGAACTATGACAATGATATGACATTGTTAGAGTTTGGATTTGCTCTGAGTTGATTGTGACTGTGCCCTGCTTCTTTCATTGATTAAGAGATAATCAGCTTGTCCTTTGTCTTTTGATTTTACAGAAGCCCACAGTTGAGAGACTTTGGATATTTTAGTGAGATTTTAGGTGTTTTAAAGAGACTGAATTTTTAGAGTGTTTGGATATTTAAAGAGTGGGTTTTTTTTAAGTTTGGAATATGCTTTATATTGATATATTGTTATTTTTTTAAAGATTTATTTTTATTTTTATGTATATGAATACACTGTAGCTGTCTTCAGACACACCAGCCGAGGGCATCAGATCTCATTACAGGTGGTTGTGAGCCACCATGTGGTTGCTGGGAATTAAACTCAGGACCTCTGGAAGAGCAGTCGGTGCTCTTAACCACTGAGCCATATCTCCAGCCCTGATATATAGTTATTAATATGAAATTCTGGAGATGAACAAGAAATGAAAAGTTATTATTAGATAGCATGTGTGGGTGTATGCGTGTGTGCATATGTGAAGTTGTGAGGATCCATTGTCCTGTTTTGTCAACTTGAAATAAGCTAGATTTATCTGATAAGAAACCTTGGGCATTTTCTTAGTGATTGATCTGTGTAGTCCATTGTGAGTTGTATCACCTTGTGTCAGGTAGTATTGGGCTGGATAAGAATGCAAGTTGAGAAAGCCAAAGGAATAAACCAGTAAATAGCATCCTTCTGTGTCCCCTGCTTAAGTTCCTGCCTCTATATTTCTGCCTTGAATTCCTAACCTGACTTTTTTTGGTGATGAATTGTGACCTGAGGCTCTTCTGTGAGCTGACCCTCTCTTTCTCAAGTTGCTTTTGGTAATAAAAGTTAGATAGCCTATAGTAATAGAAACCCTAACAAAGGCAGGTGTCTTTATTTTCTGTACAGGAAAGTTTGAAAATCATGTTTTCTAAACTATATGATTTGATTCTACACCGTTTCCTTGAAATTTTCTCATTCTAATATCCTTTTCTGCCACGTTTGGGCATATACCTAAATGTTACTAAATAGGCCTAGACTACACATCATCAGAAGAGAATAGGAATTGTTTACTGATCACTCACGTGTTTCTCTTAACATAATTTTAATAAGGTCTGATTTAACAAAGCAAGAAATACTGATTTCAAAAGTACTTAAGATGATGAAAGATTTCATTGATTCAAAATATGGAGAACTTGTCATAGACTAGGATGGATGCAAGCTTGGAGGGGTGGTGGCGGCTTTAAGGTGTTAAATGGTCATTTCTTATTACATCAAGAGGTGGAGTACTACACTGAACAGTTTAATACCTAGAGTGGCTGAGTTAAACAGTGGCAATAAGATAGATTCCTTTTAAGAAATGGCCGTGGGAAGCTAGAGAAAAACTCAAAAAAATAAGAGTGCTTATTGTTCTTACAAAGGACCTACATGGCTATCCACAAACATCTGTAACTCCAATTCCAGGGCATCCAATATATACTTTTCACCCCAAAGGCAATAGACAATCAAGTGTTTCACATACATACATTCAGGGAAAATTTCTAAACATATAAAATGAATAAATCTTGAAAAAAAGAACATGGAAATTTACATTAATTGTATGACCATTAAAGGATAATACATACTAATCTATCTATCTATCTATCTATCTATCTATCTATCTATCTATCTAATCATTGAGCCCCAAATCATGTTCCAGATACTGAGAAATATATCATTTACTGACATGCTGATAACAGTAAGCACTGACTCATTATTCCCTTCAGGTTATTTCTAGAAAGATGATCAGTAGAAAACATGACTCAATACCATCCCGCTCAGTATCTTATCTTAAAGTATGGCTAAGGGTTGTTGGATTTTATTCTTTAATGTTCTGGCATTAAATTGGACTGATTTTAGGTGGTGATGATATAAAATGAAGTGTTGAAATGCCTCTATTGTCTTGGGACAGAATCTGAATCATTATTAAGGACAGCAGGTGTCATGTAGCTAAAAAGTTAAGGCCACTAATACTTACCAGTAGCAGGCTTCAGTGTTTCATATGATCTCACAAACAAATTAAAAACTTGAAATAAGGTGTGCTTTTCTTTAAATCTTTTGAAAATGAATGTTTATTATATAAGTTATTAAATGACAATGAAATTCTAATACATGTATAGAATACACTTAACTTATATTCAACTCTATTGGCCTTTTAATCTTGCTTCTTAGTGAATAATTGCGAGAAATGACAGCCATTTAATTTAAACTATTGCTTTTATTATAATTACACGGGAGCACAAATAAATGAGCACAAAATATCATAAAATATTGTCAATGCACTAGAGAGAAATCAGTTTGTTTTCAAACAACATCTGGTTACGTCAGTAGTATCAAAGTACATATATAATTACATATTACCTAAAAAAATCAAGTACAAAAATTAAGAGACATTAAAACATCAGTGTTTATATTATTATGTATATAGAAATGCCTAGGAATACATGAATAGAGAAATCTGTTATCTAATGCTTACTTGCACAAATATTCAGGCACATACCTGACATTGCTAATGAGTTATGAAAAATGCAACATGACATTCAGATCTTTAGATATGGTAAACATGTTAGTGTTGGAATGGATGATTAATGGTTTTCTTTAAAAACCCTGTCTTTTAAAAATGTAGTGTCATTATCCACTAAAAAAAAAAACAGATTAGTTTATATAATTTTTTCATAGCTATTTGTTTCAAATATCTGAAAAGTCAAGAAAGTAAACATACAATTGCTAAATACGTAAACACGCTTTTAGTGCAAGATAACAAAAGTGTGACTGTACTGTGCTTTGATTCTTTTTATAATCACAGTGCACTTTACACAAATTGCTACACTATAAATGGTAAGTCCAAACAAAATAAGTGCATACTAAACATTGTCATATATATTATATACAGTATGTATTCTGTATCTGAGTGTGTACATGTTTAAATATAAATGCATTTAGGGTGGGCAAGCCCAGTTATATTTGGGAACAAATGAATATTTTGAAGGATTATTCATAGATTTTTATTTGTGATAAAGTCAACAATATTTTTCAAACGTTTCTCCTTAAATCTGAAGTTTCACAATAATTAAATAAAGTGTAGCCAGACATTTTCCCAGATTATACACATTTTGCGTCAATAAAATTGACCCAAATATGAGAGGGCTTTTAGCCATCCAAACTACAATGTTTACATTTAACATGATAAAACAGTGTCATCATTTACTGATCTATACAGATAGCAGTACATATTGTAACGTATACTTAGAGGCTTACATATACACGTATGCTATACTCAGACATAAATTTAGTATATTTTCATCTTTTATTTTGACTGTACACTTGACCAGAAAACAACAAGAACACTGCATATAAGCACTTAAAAACTGCCAAACATGTGGAATTGTGTATGCTATTGGAAACAACTGGTTTTTCACTTTGAAAATATTAATGATTGCATACTTGACCATATCTATTTCAACATTAAACTCTAAGTATTCCTGAAACTGTATAATTAAATGATACAATGAATTTCTAAACAAGAAAACAACGGATTGCTATCAAATTATCAACATTCTACAATTGGTTATTTATTATTCCAAATCTGCAAAGTGTTTCAAGTATTCCTATACAATGTATGTGGCAATTCTCTTTAACTTCCATTAGAATTTAGGATATAGTCCATGGGGAGAGGATAGTCAATCCTATCTACAGTCCCTTTTTACGTGAGACTTATAGCTTGCCTCAAATTTCTTACTCCATAAATTGCAGGAATATTTGTTTTAATGTCAGGTGGAAGCATGGTTAATTTCCAAGCCCTACATTGGGAATCTGACTGAGCTTAACATGTAAGTAATACAAAGATTGTATCTGTAGTTGTGTTATTCTGATGACTTTATTAGAACAGTAACTAGCTGGGGCTGTTCAGGTGTGTTGACTTTCTACTTAAGTTGTTCAAAAGACTCAAACCAAATTCTGGGTGTAGACAAGAACACACCTATGTCAATATCTCGATTTTCTAGAAGCATTCTAACAAAATCTTGTCACTTGTCAGCAGTTCAAAACTGTCACTATTTTGAAAAGTGATCTTATGTCCAAACCATTATTTTGTGTTCAAAGGTACATGCTTTATAAATTAATATGTTGTTTAGCTCTTGATGTTTGCTTTCCTTTCTCGATTATTATATGGCTGAAAATTCATTCTTATATGCAAAAATCACTTTTTACCTCAAACTTTTGCTTCAATAGCATACAGAGGGAGATATTGGCAGTGTCTCTGTAAAGTGTAATTTCTCATGTAGCGCTGGCATCTGTGATGAGGAAAACACAGTATTTTACTCTTTCCTTCCATCATTTCTACAGAAATTTGTGTCTTCTCTACTAGGAAGTATTTCACACATAAAAGCGTCTTACTGACAGCCAATAAAAATCTGTTTCTACAACATTTGCTGCGAAAAGACTATTTGTCATAAGTATGAGTTCTCTTGGCCTGATAACCATGCTTTTATATGATGTGTTCTTTGGCACTGCTAGAAATATGAGCATTATCATGTCATCATGTGCTGGCTGCAGGTTATCTTCCGGCCAGATTCATACGGTGAAGTGCCGTAATTTATTTCCACCAGAGAGTCAGCATGATTTTTTTTCCTATGTACTAATCACTCTTTTTTCACAACAAAGAGAAACTTGATACAAAGAAGAAGCTGACTATAGAATAGCTAATTGTCACAGGGGACAATTAAATATTATATAGGCACAGAGTAACAGATCTGTAGTCAAATCCAAGTGAAACCATTTTTCCAGATATTCCAACTCTTGCTCATGTAGAGAGAGACTTGGAGAAATAAATAGAAATGGTTGCCTACGTTCAAATTGTCAAAAAAAAGCTAACTCCTTTTTTAAAAAAAAATAACACATTTGAAGGAGTATGACATGTGGGCATGGCATGAGCGTGACAGAACACATGTGAATGGCTGAGTCCAACACAAATCATTTTAGTACCTGTTTCCTTCTGAACAAGTGACCAACATTAACAATTATTTTCTGCCTAATTCAGAGTGATATGTGTAAGATCAGCATTTGAAAGACACACTTAGAAATACATTGCCTACTTTTAAATGTCAAGAGAGGGGTCATATTTACTGCAATACCCAGAACCCACGTGCACTAAGATCATAGAAATGCTGACAGATTGGATGGTGCTTTGTGTTTGATTGGCTTAAATCTATGATGTCATAAACAGCTCAAGTCAAAATAGCAACTTGAGCCATAAACACATTTGATTTCAATTATGCTTTTATCTGAAAATGTTTCCATCACTCTTAGAGCTGTGCCCTATCGACTGTTGGACTTGAATTATAAATCTACATAGCTGGTAAAACCTAGCGAAGGTATCCATTTAAATTGCTTAAGATCTCCGTGGTTTGCGATATTTGTTATTTCACCTTGGTCGCCATCTTACTTGTACAAGCAGAACTTACAACTTCTTTAAGCATTTTATATATACAGTTCTCCCACTGATTGTTCACACACACATACACACACACACACACACGCACACACTCACAACACATGCTCCCACTTACTATTTCCCTTATTCTTTCAGCATTATAATTGGACATCAAAATATACATTAATTATAAAACTTTAAAAAATTATGTTATAACATTTCAAACTCTCTTCAAGGAACTATTACTGATAAAGAATTACTAGATTTTTTTTATCAATATAGATTACAAAAATTCCTTAACTTCTGTCATATTTGGTTTTATTGAGCAGCATTGGAGCTATTGCTGTCAATACCCTTATGAGAAAAACTGCTATGATAATAACATCAAACACACATTTTTTTCCTCTCAGAAATATAATACTAAATTGATTGTTACTGAAGAACCACATACTGTCCATTTTAGGAAGCATAAATAGTAATTTAAATATACAAAATATATGTGATAGTTTCATTTTTTATTTATCCGTGGCAATATTTATTTTCAACTAACAAGTTACTTTTAAAAGATATATACCATTTTTTTAAAATTAAATTTCTCAACTTAAATTTTACCACCACATAAAGTTGAGTCCACCCTATCCTTTATCACCTGCATTTCCTATATCTTCCTTAAAACAAAATAAAATAATGAAGTGGTCATAATTCTTTGGTCATGGTGTCATAATCAGTAAGAACGGGTACAATAGTTATGCACAAAAGATTATGACCCAAAAATTTAATAATTAGCTTTAAAAGATTGGCAAGAAATACTTTTCCATGAATGGACTTCAATTTTGAGGCAGGTTGTCATGGAGTATACTTAATATTCAAACTGGTAATATGAATGTTTATTTCTTTATTTTTTGTGGAAAACCGTGCCTGTAAAATATTACTTAAAAATATTATGTTTACAATGCCTTTGCTTCCCCTTTCTTGAAAACAGCTGTGCTCTTACCGGTTTGAATCTTTGTTACTTCCAATGTCACAGTGAACCCTGGTCTCCTCCAATCAGATCAATGCTGCAAGGATACACATCCCTAAACCTCATTTATGAAGGAAAGTTTGCTGCTGCAATGTCCCAATATATCCTACTACCTTTCTCCATAGTCTGACTTGCTAATATTAAGTGCAGACGCAAGGATATGAAGAAAATCTTTATGAAGTCACTGTAGAAAAGGCTGTCCATGTAACATGGGCATTCAGACTGGTGTCTTACGTTCATTCACTTCCAATCAATTGCTTACAAACTTAGAAAGCAGCAGATAATCTTTACAAACAGGATATTCAACTTCTGTATTGCTAGCACCAGATCACATATTATGTGTTTAAATAGGACTTATACCTGTGAGCTCTTCTATAGAAGCCAAGTGTGGAAAGGAGGACAAAGACATTTTAAATGCAAAAATTAATAAGAAAAGGCATCCAGGGGTTACATATAAAAGAGATAACAAACCAGTTCATACCAAATTACATCATCTAGTAAATTTTTCTGATATTTCTGCAACTTAAATATGTGTAATGATTATTATTATTTTGGGTGTCACTCATAAACTAGCAAAATATTTACAATTTAATATATTCTGGATTCAAAATAATCCAGGATAAGTAACTGTGCCTTAACTGCAAGGACAAACACATTTTATCTGGTATGCCACAATACTCACAGCCTCCTGTGGTATTCTACATCAACAAAGAATATACGGAACAATTAATTATCACAAGACCAAGTCGACCTCCCTTGAATTAAGCAACATGGAGCTCATGCCAGTACACACTCAGATGGCAGTATCCCAGAATACCGTTTGCTGTTTAGAATATGGTGGAGGACTGTACTTCTTTGCTCCTGCGTTCTTCTTCCAGCTGGGTAGGATTGGCATGCTATCCTGTTTGCAAAGGCCCTTTTCCGTTTTCTGTCTAGCCTTTATTTCTTTGCACAAGCAACGCTTTTTCTCAATCATCTCAAGCATTGTATGGTCTCCATGAAACCACTGCATGCATGCCACCTATCAAAAGAAACAGAGTGAATACAGAAGAAAAAGATGGAATGAAAGCATATCTTTTGCACTGTGCTTGAAGCTATTTCAAAGACTCAGCTATTTCTACACTTATTTAAAAAAAAACCAATGTTTAACATGGATTAATAAAATACAATTTTCTTTAATGAAGCAAAAAATGAAAGCACAGATGCTATAAATAAATATTCTATTTAAATTGATAAACATCATGACATGATTTAGAAACACTATGACATAAATACTTCTGAAAATATTTCTGAAACTCTCAATAAAACCAATGGAATGACACAATAAGCAAAGATGCTTGTTTCCAAGACAGATAACCTGCATTCAACCCTGGAATGCATGGGGTAGGAGAGAACCAACTCCCACGAGTGATCCACTGACTTCCGCAATCATTGGTTGTGATCTCTCTCCCTCTATCCTTCTCTCCCTCTCTCCCTCTCTCCCTCTCTCCCTCCCTCCCTCCCTCCCTCCCTCTCTCCCTCCCTCCCTCTCTCCCTCCCTCCCTCTCTCCCTCCCTCCCTCCCTCCCTCCCTTTCTCCTTCTTACACACACACACACACACACACAGACATACACACACTCACACTAAATAAGAAAATAAATATTTGTTTAAAAGACCACAATGTGGAAAAAAGTACCTTTTATTTTTTTCTAAACAATTTTCCAAATTCCAGTTTTTATATTGGTTCCATTTTGTTATTGTTCCCAATATATCTAAATTCAAATATAGGAACTACTTTTCCAATGACATGTTAGAAAGTTGCTTGGGATCATTTTCATTCTTGAGATACATTTTAAACACTTGCATTTTTTTCTAATTAGAAGCAAGCACATTTATGTTAAATAATTACACCTGCTGAAGTGACTCTGGGTGCACATGCTATGTTTGGATATATGCTCCGATAGCTTTCTCCTGATTTTTTTTTTTACCCAAATATATGATACACCAGAAAACATCTGAGGTGGAATCACTGCCCTCATTAAAAAAAAAAGAAAGAAAAACAAGCAAACAAACAAAAAACCTTAACAAAGATGGTTCAACAGTTCGTCAAGTCAATTTATTTAAAAAAAAAGAAGGGTTAGTGGGGCCTATAGGTTGAACACACACTAATACATATATTCCTAGACAGCTGAACATTGCACATTGTATGTGTAGTTCTATGCCTATTGATAACATTCTTTAGAACCAAATTTCTCATAGAAAGATAGTGATGAGGTAAGCCCATCATTGTCTCAAATAGGGAAGGCTACAACATTGAATTATTGAAGCAAATATCCTCCATGACTGAAAGGTTAAAATAAACCAAATAAAGTCACCAAACTTGGCATTATGACTTTAGGATGATATTTCAAACCAATTCTTATCTAATTTTCTACATCTGATGACACTGTAAGTGCGTTAATAACTTAATCCATTTCTTCCTTGCAAAACCGATGTTCTAAAATAAGCAGAATACATTGCCATAGCGCAGTACATGAAACTTCCTGGAAACACATTTCCCACGCCATAAAAGAGAGCTGGGTACTTGGAGATCATTCAACTTTCTATGGTTGGAAGGTTGCCAATTCAAAGTCAGATTGCACTGTAAAATACACTTATAAATATATGCAGTCTAGTACATAGAGTATTCTTACATTGAATCTGCTATCAGTCAGCTTTTCTTACTCTTAATAGCCAAGAGAACAATGTGTGGATGAAATGAATGACTGTGTTAAAGAATGTGATTCATGTGAGAAGATAACCACCTTCAGAATTACAATCTACATAAGACATGCTTAAGTACACGTTTAAATTCTCACAGTAAAACCCAGTGCTACTACTGTGGACATAAAATCTCTCTTCTTATGATGTTAGGAAAATATGGAGTATTGGGGATGTAGTAAGTTGTATATTTATCACATTTATGAAATATATGAAAAAATACTACTTGTAAGTTACTTATCAATCTCTATATTTAGTAATAAAGTTTCTTTTTCTTGTTAAAATACAGCTTCAAAATCCCATCCTTTCTCTACCTCATATGATACAACTTTGGGAATATAGTGCTAAGTTTAATTTAAAATAAGTGCACCAAATACATACTTCTAGTTCAGTTATTTAGTTAAGAAACCTTGTTTATTATATTCACTACAAATATATGTGTGTGTGTGCACACGCATGTGCATGTGTGTGTGTATATATATGTGTGGTGATAATTACATACTTACATTAAATACTTACTAAGAGATAATTATAAAATCATTGTCCAGCTATTATGACCCCAATCAGCTTTGAGGCAAGATTTTAATTTTAATGTGCATTGGTGTTTTGCTTGTATGTATGTCTGTGTCAGGATGTTAGATTTTGGAGTTATAGTTGTGATAAGACAAGTGGGAGCTGGGAATTTAAACCAGGTCCTCTGAAAGACCAGTCAGAGAGTTCTATTAACCACTGAGTCGTATCTCTAGCCCCTGAGGCAGGAATTGTATTAACATGACACAATAAAGATGATTTATGATAATAAATTCATAGAGTATAATCAAGTGAAGTTTCCAGTCCAGGAGGAGAGATGATAAAGTCCACCTCTATGTGTGAGCCCCACAGCAATGTCTGAATCGTGCAGTGGAGAAAGGCAGTGGAAGTGAACTTCTGGAGAAATCCATTCTGAACCTTAGCACCCGCTGTCCCTAAATTCTCATATTGAAATGCTAACCTCTTCTTTGATGGTCTTAAAGATGAGAACCTGGCAAGAGGTAGGGGAAGATAGTTCCTGAATGGAACTGATCTTAAAACAAATCGAAACAAAAACAGAACTGAAAACCCAAACGCAAAAACCCAAGAAAGCTTTCTCCCTTTCACCAAGGTAAAGACACAGCGAGAAATGAGTAGATAGATACAAGCCTAAAAGCCGGTGATAAATACGTCATTTGGTTTATAAACTACAAAGTTTACGTACGAAACTTTGTTATGCTTTCTCATAGAAAACCAAACACAGGAGCCATCTGTCAAACGATCTTCAGCAGGTGTTCAGCAGTGGCAAGTGACTTGCTAGCATGAAGAGCTGTAATGACGAAGCATGGTACCCACACCTCCCGTATCCCTCATGGACAAACTCATGTCTCAGATAGTGAGAAAAGCATCAGCCAAACTTCACCTGAGAGACAAGCTACACAATATAAGAGCCAGCACTCTGATACTCTGTCAAGGTCATCCACGATCAGTGAAATTCTCTTACTCGTGCTGTCTAGAGAAGGCTGAAGAGACCTCCTGATAAGCAATTAATGCTGTACATTTTTAGAAGGAACTCGGAAGAAGAAAAGAAAGACATTGGATAAATGCTAAGGAAAATGGAATGAAATGCAGCCATTAGCTGATTAAAATGTATCAGTATTGATGCATTAATTATGTTAAATAAATGATAGTACTGCTAGTTATACACTATAAAGGAAGCAATGAGTATGTATTATTCTGGAGTCCTTGTCATGCCTTATTCTGGAGTCCTTGTCATGC
>NW_021620661.1:1597223-1611145 GCF_004785775.1 Grammomys surdaster
TATTCTGGAGTCCTTGTCATGCCTTATTCTGGAGTCCTTGTCATGCCGTTTAGGTTTTCTTTACATCTAAAATTTACAAGATTTTCTTTTAAGTAAGAGGAACATCTTTCCAAATGCTAGTTTTAAACCCCCATCCCCTCTCTAAGACCACATGGTAAAATAATAAAATGTAAATGATTTGGTTAGGATCTTTCTAGTTGTGACACTGAAACATAATGTATCCCTGAACTTTCTTTGTGCATTGTAAACTTAAGTATATATAATCCACATAAATGTACATGTATATTGTATACGTCTGTATGTGTGTTCTATACAATAATAAATATCTATATTATATGTTTGAAAAAATTCCCAAATGTGTAAAGCATAAAACTAAAGAAAGAACTATTTTGCAATAAGCATTTGGAGCATTTCAACATTAAATAAATGAGAAATAAAACAAATATAAATTATGTTTACTTTAATGGCCATACTAAGTACCATGTAACATGTTATCAAATGCTCAAGAGACAGAATGCAATGTAAACGAAGTGCCTTTATGGCTTTAAAATTGAGTTCTACAGTCTTGTCTACACTTAGTTTCTGAAGCAGAAGACACCTACCTGTTTTCATACAGCCGCTGAGAAGATTTTTTTAAAGAAACAGCTTTGGATTTTTAGACAAAACACAAAGGGAAAATATCTGATAGTACATAGGAATTATAAAATAAAAATGACAATATATATAACTCAAGATTTTTAGCACATGAACTTGATTATCTGTTGTCCAACCATCTATAGAATGGGGTCATTTAGACAGAGATTTTTGTGGCTCTCCACGTATACAACATTTACAAGTAGTCCATTTGTAGAAATAAAAGATTACAGGACAAAGGAAAATACAACAAACCGATACAATAATGATTAATCAATATAGTACAGAAAGTTGAAAACACCAAGTAAGTGCCATGCTAGGTGTATAAAGTGGAGTGAAAACAATTAACATATGAATGAAACATGAAAAAATAGAGGAATGAACCCACATTGGTACTGTTATAACCAGTTACTGGAGTAGGGAAAACATATTGTTGTTCTCTGTCACTTTTTCCTGAAGATGCTTTCAACTGAAATGGTTTGGTGACCCTTAAAATAACCGTGTGTTAGAACTCTATAGTAGAAAATGGAAAAGAGACAGTGTCAATATTGGTGCTACAAAAGGCATGTGAAACCAAATACAAAGCACTGATTCAGATAGGCTTATGGTGGTTTTTATATAAATCTGACTCATCCGATAAACCAGAAATGAGGAGAAACAGATTTGCAATAACAGTAGAGAACTTCCTTGTGTGTGCTGGCTGTATGCTGTGCTATCATATCCTTATAAGGAGATGCTGAATCTTGCAATTATAAAGTAGCTGGGCTTAAACTCTCTGCATCAAAGATGAATTCTAGGTGAGCCCATTCCTTTACAGCAGGAAGTCATCTCATGCATCATGAGCCCATTACTTTACAATAACAAGTCACCACCTCTTGTGGGTCACTCTGGTGACTCAACCTAAAAACAAACATTTATGTTCCTGACCTTTCCCTCAATTCTGCTCAATTATTTTTCCCAACTGTTGTTCCAAATACATTTTAGAAAGATGTGGTCAACCGTATGAAGAATACACATTAACATAAACCCCCAATAAAAGTTGAAATTAACAACGGTGAAGAGCCCTGAGTGGATGGGGCTGTAATTTTCTCAACATGTTCATATATTCACAATAAGACTGCTTTGTTTCATAGTTAACAAATCAGAAGCCCTTCAAAGACTATCGCACAGAAAATAATTATGAATTGATCTATGTCTTCTACAAAGTAACTTATGTTTTGCAAAAGTACAGTTGTAGCCTAACTTCATAGTGCTTTATGTTAAATATTAAAAGATGGAGTTAACTGTGACTCTACTTTATGAACACTGTACAATTATCTAAAGTATCAATGTGGGGCTGCAGAGATGGCTCGTTGGCTAAGAGCACTTGAAGTTCATATAGAGGAACCAGGCTCAGTGCTTGACATACACAAGGTGGCTCACAATAGTCTGGAACTCCAGTTACAGGGCATCTGTTTTTGTCTGCGTTCCATAGGAACCAGATATACATGTGATGCATGCACATATGTGTAAGCCAATATTTATAGACATAAAACAAATAACCTCTTTAAAAGTATAAAACCCAGGATGCTAAAAAGAGTGTAAAATAATGACCTGTTTTTTTTTTTAATTTAATGAAGGCCATGATGAAGCTATCTGAATTGATGTCATCAACCTTCGATAGAAGTAGAAGAAAAATATTTCAAATCCACTGTCCTCAGGCTGATCAGAGGCATTTGACATGTTGTCATCCGTGCTGTCCATTAGTCCTCCTTTTTAAATAATTTTTCTAAGGTAGTGTTTTACTGTGTATCACAAGCTGTAATCATAGTTGTCTTGTAGGGTGGCCTGTCACTCTTGCCTTTCTTTCTCAGCCTTCCTAGTGTTGGAATTACAAAAAGAGGTGCTGGGAATTGAACTTAAGGATTTTATGCATAGTAATCAGGTACTTTACCTGGTTTTACACTTTACCTACACAATCTGCTTTCAGTCAGACTCCTAACAGTGGGGGTGAGCTGTCTTGGACTTTTTAACCTGCTCATAGTACCATTTTCCTTCTATTTGGGTTGTCTTGTCCAGCCTTGATATGTGGGTTTGTGCCTGGTCTTATTTCATTGCTATATTCTGTTGATATCTCTGGGAATCCTGCTCTTTTCTGAAGGGAAAAGGCAGAACAATAAACTTAGGGGAAAGAGAGGTGAGGGGGGGAAGGGGATGGAGAGGAGGCTGGATTGGGATGTACTGTTTGAGAGAAGAATAAAGAAAAAGAAGATAAAAAAAAAACACTCTCCTACCCACCCCCACTCACACACAAAGAAATTACAAGAACCTTGGCATGCCTTTAAACTGTCCGTGAATATAACTCTAATCTATTGAGTGTGGGATTCTTAATTATTCCCTCAGAGTTCTTTCTGTTTAACAACATGTTGACTCAGACAATGTTTTATGAAAGAATCATTAGGCAAGTCTACACCTGAGCCTTGTACTGAAACTTTATTGTTTGTCCCATATGTCTAAACGTAGTTTTGATATATATCTGCGTTCACAAAATTAAAACCACACCTTCATTTCGGAGTTATTTTACGATACAAAAATCAAGGCTACACACTAATTGCTACTCTTCTCTTTTTGGATATGACTATTCCCCTCAATATACAAGATTGGGTCCACTACTAACCGTATACTAGAAATATTGCATGTTGCATCGTTAAACCATGTGTTTACTTCTTAATTCAACCCTATGTGTTTGCTTTTCTGTTTTGTTAACAGATGGTGTTAATGAATAAAATTTTAAAAAATACTTGATTTTTTAAATCAATATTTACCATATCGGGATCTAGGTAATTACATGTTCTGTGACCATGTGTCTTTGTGAAGTGAAAACAGTAAGGCCCTGTGTTGACACAATTGAATATAACAATGCATTATTTACTAAAATGTAGATACAATTATATGCCTTATTTTACATTCTCTAGATAGCGATCTTTGAGTACAGTGAGCTTCTTGTTAATTCTTGCACCCTTAACTTCTATAATAAGAGAAGTATTCAATAAATGCCTTTAAAATTAGTGAATGGGTTAACAAATGTATAGATATTTTATAATGTTTTCCAGAGAGCCACTCTCGAAGATGGTTTTTTTTTTTATGTAATGAAAGATTTCACTTCACTTTAAATCACTTAAATCCAACAATTTCCTTCACTGGGCTAACCGAAAAATATTTTTCTTGGATGGTATTCTCAGAAACACAGAAATGGGAATAAAAGATGTTAGAAGGTAAATCTAAATAGCATATATACTTTCCTCCATGGTCTAGCCTTCTTCTCTCTTTAGTCTACTGTGTACAGTGTGCAGATAAATACTCATCTGAAGTTCTAGGTAGCTAATTGAATGGGTTTTTGTCTGAGAAAATTGTTGTAAGTGCAGTCCATCTATGAATGAATTTTTGTGTCTGTATGTATATTTATACTTATGTAAAAAAAATCACAATTATTTATATTAGTAAACTTCTCCTCAGTCCACTCTATTGATATGTTTTATAAAACAAAGCAAAAAATATGAATGTAGAAAAAGGGACTACATGGGAAGAAATACATCAACATGTATGGGAAGAATAGAAGGTAACAAAGGGTGATAATGACCAAACTACATCATGTACATGTATGAAAATATAATGAACCTTAGTACTGTGTCTAATTACTACATAATAACAAAATAAGATATTAGAAAAATAAAGGCATGAAGGAGCTAGTGAATAACCTATGTACTGACAATGTCACTGGCAAAATAGTCATGAAACAAATAAAATCTCAAATACTGAAATTCTTGACTGATATAATAGGCTCAGAATATTCTTTAGGAAAACGAATTGGTAAAGTATTATGTCCGTTTTATCATGTGACATCGAAGTGAAGGATTATTGTAATTGAGGTAATATTTCTAGCAACATCAGTAATGTAACATAAAAATATCAAGAATTATTAATGTTCTATAACCTGTTTTGAGCAGTTGATGGGCACAGCCTGTATCAATTCTCTAAAGCATATTAAAAATTAGGCATACATTAATGCTAGTTTATAACGATAAAGTTAAGGTTATAATGACTAAACTACAGATGCATCATATACTTAACAGAGAATAAGGTTTGAAGTGGAATTCACGAGGCTAATTGTAGCAGACACTGATGGTTTTGCCATTAACATTGCACTCCATTGTCTCAGAGCTAGTTATGGTTAAAGTAACCCACAGCGGCAGTGTGCATATGGAGAAACGGTTATGGCACTTATGCCTCGTACAACTAATGGCGTGGGAAACTGTACTGAATGAAATGCAATCAGTGAAATGTGAGGCTGAAAAATTACAGGACTTTAATGCTAAAAATACCTTGGGGGAGAGGTAAAATATTCTGCTATTTCTTGTCATACTCTACTCCTTTCCATTTTCCTCAAGGTCGTGAACCAAATTGCACAACCAGGTCCTCCCAGTGGAGACAAATCACTGTCAGTACTATGTCTTCTTTACTTTGTTCTAGACCCACAATACCCCAGTGGTCACTACATTCTAGGTGAGAAAATCCAGTTTAGAATCTCAGAAACATCTTTTGTTAGCCTGAGGAGCAGCTTCCATACTGGGAGTGTAGAGGCTTCAGATGAGGGCAGGCAAACATCCTTCCTCCCAGCACTCCACCTACAGCTGCTCATCATGCTTGCCTCTGTCCATCAGAATGCATCCATAAAGTCTGTTGTGTTTGTTGACAAATTTTAATATCCAATGGCTCTTGATCTTTGCTCTTCAGTATATCACTGCCAACGGCTGACTAGTTGACATTGAAAACACTGCCTGTACTGGGCATCATATTTGTGAAAGCCCATATATATATGTGTGTGTGTGTGTGTGTGTGTGTGTGTGTGTGTGTGTGTATGTATATGTATATGTATATGTATATGTATATGTATATGTATATGTATATATATGTTAGCTACATTGTGATATATTTCTCAATTTCACAGTAGCAAAAAACAAAGAAACAAAAAAAAAAATCCTCAATCCTCCAATGCATGTTTAAGCTTCTCCAAGAATAATCACAATCATTGGGAGATGGTGATGTCTTGACGGCATTTCACAAATGTGTTAGCTGTTTAGAGTTGCATTAGGAGACAAAACCCAAGAGAATAGTTTCATAAGAACAAAAGCCAGAGAGCCATCTCATGTCACCATGTAGAAAATGTCACTGACATTAAGTGATCGTTTCACAAACGCTTTGCCAGTAAGTGTTGTGAGGCTAAAGAGAGCAGTGGGAAGAAGGGATGGGAAAAGTTGATGATGGGTACTACGTTGTGAAGAGATGGGAATAGATTCTGACACACTGCAGAGCACGGTGACTATAGATATGTCTGCGCATGCTATTTCAGAGATGGCCAGAAGACTAGAGGATGTTTGGCTATGAAGAAGTGAACATTTGGGATACTTATTTATTTATCTTGGTTTAAGTATTATGCCATGCATGTATATGCTCATGTAACACACAGCATCCCAATAATACTTAACATATTAAATATTAGTTACCAGTTTTAAAATAAGTGTAAATATAATTTCAAAAGTAATAGGTTTTCTGTGCCTAGAAAGAGGGCTCAATGATGAAGAGCAATGATTCGACTTCTGGAGGAACCAGTTAGATTCCCGGGATGTACATGGTACCTCCGAATGGTCTATAACTACAGCCCCAGGGGGACCAAGGCTTTTTTCTGGCCTCTTCAGTCTCCAGGGACACACATGGCATACAGGGATGCATACAGCCAAAACCCTCATACAAACACATTAAATTTATTTTTCAAATGAAAAAGACAGCTAAATGCTTGTTGTGATTCTGCTGTCCTATTACATGTAGCTTTTTACTCTTAGAAATAAATTCAAAGTGTATAGTGAGAGGTGTACATGACTATATAAGCCTTCACGCATATTATCTGGTGAAAGGAAATAATTAAAAGTACAAGAAATGAATCCACTTAGCCATGAGGGTGAGCTCCACTCACAGCCTTACAGCCCAGCACACAGAACGCATGCAAATATGAAAAGTGGGTTATACTCTGTAAAGGGCAAAGCATGGTGAAGTCATCAACAACATTATAAGCAAGTCGATTTGGTATGGCATTTTCATGTATGAAATTAGTTAACATGATGCTTCCTTAAAATTTGTAGTAACTTCTGAAAGCCATCTAGTGAAAGGATATATCATGTGTTGAAGGATATAGGTAACCTTTCTGAGGAAAACTGATTCATGTTTGCATATAGAACATATATATTCACAGATTCCATAACCTTAAAACTTCTATGATTCAAAATTTGCTTTGGTACTCTTATGGGATTATAAATTTTTTGATTTTGGAAAGTAAAATATCTATATTGAAAATACAGTTTCCCAGTAAAGAAGACACAGAAGGATTCTCAAGAATTATGTGTAAAAAAATCACTGTAGAAGTAATTACAGTTATTAATTGATTAAACTAATCGTTATAATAAAGGAAGCCCTGAGAAATTTCCGGAATTAATTCATATGTTTTTAAATGAGCAAGGCATTTATCAGAGGAAAACTTTAAAAAGACATTCCCTGAAGGAAATCATAGTGTTACAAGATAAAATTCAATTACAGGAAATGCATTGATGTTTTCGCTAAGTATATTCTGTTGAACACCTACATTAGCACTAATTTAATTGCAAGTTAAATTTCATTATAAAATGCTGGCCTTTGATAATTTGGTGTTACCCTTGACCGCAGTCATAGGATGGAGCATGAACCCTTAGTAAACAAGTCTTTTCTTTAGAGAGAAGTGGTTTGTAGATAAGCTGGATACTAATCCTCTAGGAGCTGACTGATTATAACCAATGAACTCTGTAAGACATGTTCATTCTTACAACTTGGAATCGAGCTGGGTGGATAAAATATGTTTTTCTCCACTGATATGTCCTGCCCATCACATGTAGATATACACAGGCTATTGAAAGAGAAGCAAACAGTAGCAATCTCAGTGATCCGCTCTGGAGCCAAATTAGCTATTGTAGTGGTTCTATTTGATTCATTCCGTGGATCTGGGTCTCAGGGAATAAGAACTACAGAGCCAAACTGTGCAAGAGAAGGCTGCATCCGGCTTCTGATTTATAATTGAAAGGCTTTGAGCCCACACAGCAAAACAATAATTAACTGAGGTATTATATATCCAAGAGAGAAGAAGGCAGTGGAGGAGAGGTTCAAAAGTGACCAGAAATACCTCGATTTGAGGTTTTCTGGAGTATCTGAGCAACCCAGTAGTCTTTAGGAGCCATGTTTCTTCTGTCTTCCTAAAGAGCTAGTCTTTCCCACACAGCCTAGTTGGGTTGCAAGCTCAGTGCTTGGGCAAAGTGCCAGCTGTGATTTTTCATTTCTTCGGTAACAAAACTTTTTGTAATATATATATAAATTTATGAAAGTGAGAATAGTAACATCTCCCTATCACCTCTGACACAGATGTGGGCACCGGGTCTTTATTTCTCTGGCCAGAACCACAAAGCAGATACATGTTATTTTGTTCTGAGATGCATTGACTAGAAGCTCTCAAGGTCCTTATTATATCTCAAAATCCACTACTCACTTTCAAAATAATGTAAATCCCACTCGTAATTTCACCTATATTAATCAGAATGCCTCAAAAGAGATGATTGATTTCCTTCTAACTGAATTTATCCACATTTTTATGAAGGCTTTAGGGGAAGGCACAGGAGTTTTATTTAAAAAAAAATAAGGATGAATTAAAATTTCAGTTATGAACAGTTCACCGAGGTTCATAATCCACAAGCTAAGAGTTCAAAGGGAAGCCGCCTTCCATCCTTTCTCATCCTTTTATCTCTTGCTTTCCAGTTACATCCTGTGTCCCTTACTCAATATCTCAGAAGACACCTTCAGAACACCTAACATGAGATACACACACTCCACCATCTGAGAGATGCTGCCCGGGATATGGATAGAGACAGGAAACAGGGGCTCGCATTCTCGTCTTAATTGAAAGCCTTTAAACTTGATTTACAGAATTGAAGGCTTTTATTTCCAGTTAAACTACTCTCATGAGGATGATTGGATGGAGTCTGCTCAAGTACAAATGACTGGAAGGAATTCCTTATTAAATGATGGTGACTGCTTCTGATGTGAAGGGTGCAGGCTGCTTTCCACATACCTCGTCTAAGTTATTGTTCGCAAAAAGCTTCTTCAGTCATGACAAGATACTGCTTGGGTCTGAAAATAATTGAAATTTTTTATAGAGAAAATGAATCTGCCATTCTAGACACAGTTGGTAACTATCTCTCAAAGGACTCTCCGTGGACCACAATTTTATTATCCTCTAGAAAGAAGAACCAAAAATTTTCCTCTCTACCTTCCTGTAGAATTGTGGCCCAGTGTGAAATCAAACATGGGATATATCACAATGAATTCTGGGTATTATTTCAAAATAATAAATAATGAAATAATAATAAAAAAAGGCCTGTGCCTTTGTCATATGTTGATTCCCCTAGATCAGAGATCACACTGGTATTTCCTGTTTTCCTGTCTCAGGACCTTTCAGCTGGGTGCTTCAAAAAAGAAAAAGGAGTTATAGGAGGAACAGAACATAGAAAACTATAACTACACAAGTTTTGTTCATGAACTCAGCTATCTTCTTAGCGATGTCATGGTCCTGTTGGTCAATAATATTGTATCTACACAATCAGGTTACCATGGAGACACAAGCACGTAGACAGTACGGGAGGATGAGTTTTCACACGCTCCTTGCCTTCAGTAAGTCAAAGAGCTCTTCCTTATATAAAATCTGAGCTCTGGGCTTAGGAGACGGCTCAGAATGTGAGAGAGTTTACAGATACAAAGATCTGAGTTCACCGTCTCTGGTACTCATACAAAAATCGAGGCGTGACTGATATTGTTTTTATAACCTCAGCACACTGTGGCAGGGGAAAAGTGCGTGTGAGGAGAGACAGGGGATTGCTGACAGTTGGGAATTGCTCACTAGCAGCTCATTTCCAGGTTTAGTGAGGAGACTGTGTGTCAATGATGGGCATGTAGCTCTACTTCAGATACTGGCCTTTGTGTATACCTGAAGGCATATATATCTACATACACATGTACATACAACACATGTGTGAACATACACATGCACATATGCATGTAAACACAACTGGGACCTACACCAATTCTGTTTCAATCAAACAAAAACATCCTTCAGTTGAGACTGCTAGGTTTTCTCCCTTAAAGCACCTCCTCCTTTTACAAATGTGAGGGATTCTTTTTGACAGCTGCTTAGCCCAATTTCTAAAACTCTGAAGAAGCGACCAATATAGCACTCGGGATCATTCTTTTATAAACACTGTAATGACAAACCTTTCCTTCCAGACTCAGACCTGAAAACCACTCCAAAATAAAATGCAAGCAGGGGAAAAATGAAAAATGGGACAAAGGGGAATGGAGAGGATATGGGTGTTTTGTAATAGTTTGTAGCTCACAGAAGGCTTCAATTAGAGTGAGTCAGCCAGAGCACTCTCAGCGCTTTAAACTTTAATCTATTCCTTCTCATTTCTTCTGATCTTTTTCATAGAAAAATGATAGCCCCCAAAATATTTGTTACATGGTGGTGAGAATGCATATCTTACTCAAAAGGAAAAAATAACCCACATACCTTCTCTTGACTGTTCTCGGGACCGTCTAGGAAATTAATAATATCATATATTTAATAGTCATGTTATTTTGTATATTATCTCCCTCAGGACCAATTTTCTTGAACAATAAATGTAAATTCTTTTGGAAGTTGGTCAATAAAAAATAATATTCAAACTCATCTCCATACCCTACCATAATTGACTGACTTGCTTCTTTTAAAACAAAGACAACTAGGGGATATTTCTCTATAATAGCGAAGACAATTGCTAAAACAGTCTCACAAACACTAGCATAAGTTGAGCACATACAATGTCTCACAAGCTTTGAACATGCCTTTCATTCGCTCACTTCATAGATGACTCTTCAAATTAACCTTTTGTTAACTTCATTGACATTGTGACCCTCGCTGGCTCAACAGAACCGAAGCTCTTTGGGGCCAAGAGTAAAGCATTACCATCAACAGACATTTCCAAATATTGAGTAGATGAATAGTTGGATCAAGAGTCTGAACTCAATTTAACTAGCTGTGTAAAGCCCAATCGTGCCCAGAATGTGCATCATTCACTGGAGAAGCTGTGTGAAGGTGGTGAGATTATGGACATTTGATATTATACTCCTTGGAATCAACACGTGATCATAAAGTATGTTTTTTTTCTCTTTCTCTCTTACTACTTCAGAAATTAAGAAAGTAATTTTGAGGCAGGTACATCACAGGCCCAATGCAATTATCCATCTAGTTCCAGAGTGTTCATGGCTTTCCTGTCCTTTCTTCATATGAATGTTTCTTAGTTCTAAGGTGTCTGTCTGGGAACCATCCTCTCTCCTTGCACATCATTGATGTCATCAAGATTCTTGCATTTATGTCTACAGGAATGATTGACTTGTGGATCCTCAGTGTCACAATGGCCTCATGACAGTGATATCAGTTCCATAGCAAAGTTCCATAGCTGTATCTACCATTTCATATTCTTACTATAAAATTCTTTGGATTAAAAAAAAATCAACTTCTTATGATTAACCATGAACATTCTAGAAAAATGTAAATTGCTGAGTTAAGGAGTTATAACTCAGTGTCTGAGATCTGGCATCACGAAACATATGCAGGTCATTGTCAGAATACTGCAGAAAGTGGGCTCATGCTTAGCACCTACGGTAGATGCGAATTACTTGGTGAATGAATCACAGCTTGCTGCAGATAATAACTTCCCCTAACTTACCACATACTTTTGCACTGACTTGGAATGTTTTCGCAAGGCAGGGCATGCAGGGCTGAGAGGTTCAGACCCATTTATAAATTTGAGTAGCACATCTTTGCCTCCACCCAAAGACCTCTTTTTCAAATTTGATACAAATTTTCAAGTATCAACTCACATTATGATATAAAAGATGTAAGCCAGCAAATGCTTCCATGATAAATCAACTATCCATGGAGAAACTTACACTAGAAAATGCAAGAGGTGAAGTAAGTCTCACTATGTGTTAAAAAAACAGATGTCTTCAGATGTTTTACAGATTATTACTTCATTTAGTCTAAAATATTCATGCTCAAGTATATTTGCTAAACTGTTTTATTAATTTGAATTGATATTTGAATAACATTAAAAATAATTCTTATGGCTCTCCTACTTTAGCCTAGTTAAAAATATCTATTAATTATAGATGGATAAACTACATTTCCAGAGCTGAGTGAAAAACTTTTAAAATAGGTTAAGCCAAAGCTGATTGATTCTTGAAAACTGCCATCTTTCTACACACAAAAACATGAAACTGTTAATAATATAATCTCCTTTAAAATCATGGCCTTAAAAAAGTTAATACTCACAAGTAATGTGTTTCATAGCAATTATATCATTCAGGAAATGCTTTAAATTCCTGTATTTGTCTGTACATGGTATGGTTATCAGGGGTAGGGGAACACAGGTGCTTAAGCTTGCAAAAGGATAGAGAATAATAAAACTAAAAATCAATATTAAAGTAGACTTTAAAAATCAGCTGTGAAAATAGAAATGCAGTCATGCGTTTAAGTTTAGAATATTTAAGTATTCTTTGAAAATATTTTTGTCACTGTCTTCAGATACACCAGAAGAGGGCATCGGTAAGTGGATAAAGGACCTCCACATAAAACCAGATACACTGAAACTAATAGAAGAGAAGGTGGGGAAGAGCCTCGAATACTTGGGCACAGGGGAAAAGTTCCTGAACAGAACTCCAATGGCATATGCTCTAAGATCGAGAATTGACAAATGGGACTTCATAAAATTGCAAAGTTTCTGTAAGGCAAAGGACACTGTCAATAGGACAAAACGACAACCAACAAATTGGGAAAAAATCTTTACCAATCCTTCATCTGATAGAGGGCTAATAACCAATATATACAAAGAACTCAAGAAATTAGACTCCAGACAACCAAATTACCCTATTAAAAAATGGGGTATAGAGCTTAACAAAGAATTTTCAACAGAAGAAACTCGAATGGCCGAGAAGCACCTAAAGAAATGCTCAGCATCCTTAGTCGTCAGGGAAATGAAAATCAAAACAACCTTGAGATTCCATCTCACACCAGTCAGAATGGCTAAGATTAAAAACTCAGGTGATAGTAGATGCCGGCGAGGGTGTGGAGAAAGAGGAACACTCCTCCATTGTTGGTGGGACTGTAAGATGGTGCAACCACTTTGGAAATCAGTCTGGCGGTTCCTCAGAAAATTGGACATAGCATTACCCGAGGATCCAGCTATACCACTCCTAGGCATAGACCCAGAAGATGCTAGAACATATAATAAGGACATATGCTCAACTATGTTCATAGCAGCTTTATTTATAATAGCCAGGAGCTGGAAAGAACCCAGATGTCCTTCAACTGAGGAATGGATTCAAAAAATGTGGTATATTTACACAATGGAGTATTACTCAGCTATTAAAAACAATGAATTCGAGAGGTTCCTAGGTAAATGGATGGAACTAGAAATTATCATCCTGAGTGAGGTAAGCCAATCACAAAAGAACACACATGGTATTCACTCACTGATTATTGGATATTAGCCCAGAACCTTGAAATGCCCAAGATGCAACTCACAGGCCACATGAAGCCCATAAAGAAGGAAGACAAAGTGGGGGTGATTTGGTCCTTCTTAGAAGGAGCAACAAAATACTCAAGGGAGCAAATATGGAGACAAAGCGAGGGACAAAAACTGAAGGAGGGGCCGTCTGAAGACCTTTCCACCTGAGTATCCATCCCATGTGCAGTCACCAAAGGTAGATGCTGATGTGGAAGTCAGGAAGTGCATGCTGATAAGAGCCTGATATGGATGTCTCCTCAGAGGTCTTCAAGAGTCTGACATATTCAGAGGCAGATGCTCACAACTAACCATTGAACTGATCATGGGTTTCTCAATAGAGGAGTTAGAGTGAAGACTGAAGGAGCTGAAAGGATTTGCGGCACCATGAGGAGAACAATAATACCAACCAACCACAGCTCCCAGGGTCTAAACCACCAGCCTGGGAGCACTTGGGGGGAGGGATCCAGGGCTTCAGCTGAATATGTAAGAGTGGAGGGCCCTGCTGGGCATAGGTGGAAGAAGAGAATCTTGACCTCATGAAGGCTGGATGCCCCAGGGGGTGGGAATTTTGAGGGTGGT
>NW_021620661.1:1611245-1636375 GCF_004785775.1 Grammomys surdaster
GAGGGATCCAGGGCTTCAGCTGAATATGTAAGAGTGGAGGGCCCTGCTGGGCATAGGTGGAAGAAGAGAATCTTGACCTCATGAAGGCTGGATGCCCCAGGGGGTGGGAATTTTGAGGGTGGGGAGGTGGGAGTGGGGGGGGGAGTAGATAGAGGTTACATCCACAGAGAAGGAGGGGTGAGGGGATTGGGGGTTCCGGGGTGGGTGGGGGATGGGGTAAGGGGACAACATAGGAAATGTAAATAAAACATCCAATAAAAAAAAAAAAGGAAAAAAAAAGAGGGCATCGGATCCCATTACAAATAGCTGTGAGGTACCATGTGGTTGCTGGGAATTAACACTGGACCTCTGGAAGAGGAGCCAGTGTTTTTACCCACTGAGTCATCTTTCCAGCCCCCTAAAAAATATTTTTGATGAGTTGATTTTTTGCTTATTTTTTCCTTTTTAATGGATATTTTAATTATTTAGATTTCAGATGCCATCGCCTTTCCCCATTTCCCTTCCCTAGAACCCCCATCCCATCTCCTCTCTTCCTGTTTGCTTTTATAACATTTGAATTATATGCAAGTTGATTCTTTTAATCTTCAAGTATATGGTATTTTTGCTTGCATGTGTGTCTGTGTACTATGTCAATTCAGTGCCCGTGGAGACCAGAAGGTGACGTCGGACCCCTTAGGAGCAGAGTTACAAATGGTAGTGAGCTGCTTTGTGGATGTTGGAAATCAAACCCTGATCCTCTGGAAGAGCAGCTAGTGCTCTTAAGTGCTCTCCAGTTCCTAAGTAGAATTACATAAAGGTTGCGTGGTTTTCAGATACTTCTTGATCACTGTGAGCATTAAAGAAAAAGTTAAGACAGGTCAAGGGAGATATCTCAGTGGGTAAAGCATTTGCCATGTTACCGTGAAGACCTTACACCAAATCCCTTGAATCCCTAGAATGCACATAAAGTTGGCCATCATAGCACATACTTGAAATCTCAATAGTTCTGTGGTGAGGTGGGAGACAGAGACTGAAGAATTCCAAAAGCTCTCTGGCAAGTTAGTGTTATTAATACTTTCATTTCTACATTTTTCCTTGACATAAAGTAATTGTTTTCCTAAAGCATTCCTAAACAGTAAGAACATGCCTCTAAAAATTCCTGTTACCATGTCTCTGCATGCAAGGCTACATAGTCCCTGAGCAGCACTTGCCAAATTTCTTATACAATATATTCGATATCTTTGTCTACTCTGGAATCAGCATAAAGTAATGTTTTCATTGTCCTTTGAGTATTGAGCAACGATAAGAAAACCTATGATATTGTCAACCCACTTGATCAGCAGTTATCTTTATCATACGCTCATTGGGACTATAATTACAGTTGTCTTAATTACTACCATTTTTCTGACAGGGCACCTGGGTCAGAGAGGTTAAATAATTTGTCCAGAGAACTCAGCTAGAGGATAATTCTCAGAACCCAAGGAGTGACATCTTTCATAACGTAGAATCTCCCAGCTGGGGTGCCTATAGGTTCCTCCAGCTTCCATGCCACACCTTAACATCTAACTCGTAAAGAATCTAAGTTCAGGAAAGAAATAAACATCTTCATCATTTTGTTTTCACTGTTGAATAAAATACTCCATGAGTGTGTAAGGGAAGGGTGACACTTCCCCATGAAATTGTAGAAAAGAATGGAAAAAGAACTCAACCTCTGAAGATGGGAGGTGTGTGTCACAGGTTGTTCTAAATTTTTAAGACAGCAATGGAAACATGGTCACTGTCAGTGATATACATACATAATAGGTGGGGGCTGCCGTGTCACGTTAGAGCACTTGCCTCACACAGGGAACTAAACTATACCTCTTCTCAAATTATACTGGCTTTTAATTCCCTGGATTCTACTGACTCTCATATGCTCAGTAAGTATCAAGAAGTTCCCACCCTCTATGGTAACCAAATAGAAACTTAGCTCCTCCTCGAACAACACACTGTTCCCAGAAGAGTCTGAAAGTATAGCAGATTTGGCACGTGTGATCAAGCATATGGTCCAAGTTTTCAGTTGACTAAGAGCAAATTCTGAGGGTCTTTCTGGTCTCAGATAACCAAAAGAGAAAGGCTCAGAGCGGTTGTGGTCGCTGGTAGATAGAGGGCATCTGCTGCTTAATTCACATTGCAGGTCTCGAATTTCCCCCAGCTAATCAGAGCCACGCCATAAACACCACTTCCCCTTTTCATGCCTCTGGATCACGGTCTCAAGGGGGAAAAGGTGGATGCAAACACTTCCTGTCCATTATTCCCTGAGCAATATTCCTTCCCATGGACCAAATATGCTTTAGACAAAGGGAAACAAATGCTCCAGACAGGTGTTAACAGGTGCTCACCGTTTCTAAGTTAATATCACACACAAGTCATTTCATGTGATGACACAGGGGGTGGGTGTATAACCCATCTTAACATGACATCTCAGAAGACCCTTTAAAACCAAATGTTCAGCACTCAAATTCAAACACTATAGGTGAATATGGACTCACAGTCCCAAACTGTGTGAGTTGACCTCTCTTTGAGGGCCACAATCTTCTCATCTAGTTCCCCTAGGGGAAAAGAAGGCTTAGCTTTATCTTTCTTTGGCGCTACCCAGCAACTCTCAGAAGAGACAGGTAATTACTGAAAGTCTCTTCGACCTCACTCTGGAGAATTAGATCCTGGTCTTTGTAGATTCACCTGACTTCCTCTGCTATGAACGGGCTCTCTGAATACCATGTGACAAAAGTCGCCAGAGCATCATTCTGCAAGCCAGCTGGACCAGGGAAGGCAGGCCGCTTGTCCTTCTACTCTACACAAAATGGAGACAGAACTGCTGGTGGTGACTACAGAGAAGGCTAAAGATTCCTTTGGTCTTTTTATCCTCCCGGCAGGGAAGAGAGGAAGACAGAACCAACTGCTGGAGAACCAGGGGAGTCTTTCAATTCTCAAAGAAGCCCCAATTTCCTGACTCTCCTGCAGGTCTAATACTCCCTCGTTAGTCCTAAAATCCTATTACTGAAGAGGTTACATGACCACGGGTTTGATTCACACGAGACTATGGTGAGGCCTACACTTCCTATCACTGCCTTAGAAAAAGTGCCATTTTTCACTGACACGTAAGGACCCAAGGTCATTATATATATGGTTACAAAGAAATTTTAGGAATGTTGATCTTTAGCCAGATCTTTGTTATTCTGCACCACAGAGTACAAGATAAATTACTGCTTGCTGCTTAGCTAGCAAGTGCTGAGAAACCCACTGCAAGATTTTAGGAGAAAAGCTGCCATCAAGGAGGAAACGCTGAGGCAATACTGCCCTCTTGTGGCACTGTAAGACATTGCAAATGAGGTGGCCATTAAAACATGCTTACTAGTATATGAAGTATTCTTGTATAGTAAGAATTTTCAAACAAAATTTGTTTCTGTTGCTTCTCTCTCCGGTCTTTTTTACCTACCCCCACAAACCCTCTTAAGCTCTTCCCAGCCTGGCAGACCCCCCCCCCTTCAAATGCTTTCATGCCACGTGTGCCCTTTGGCTCTCCTGGAATTCCTCTTGTCCTCCTAGAAATAATCGCATATCTAGTTTTCTAGAAAATATACGTTCTCACAATGGTCAACACTTGCCTGTGTGTAAATAAGAGTATTTAGTGTTAGGATCTCCTACAGACTCAAGTTGCAAAGGTCTAAAAACCCACTACCACCCATTCCACTGGACCGGAAGAAACCCACTGATGTCATTTCACTGCTTTGAGAATCTATCACAGTTTTAAAGGTCCTCCAATAAAGATTCAATGACCTCGCCTTCTGAAATATTACAGAGTTTCCTAGACAACTAACAAAATTGCCATTTACAGGACCACGTGCCTATTTCTTCTAGTCAAACTGGCTGGTTGAGAGGGAAACTGTCTCTACCATCTATGTTCCTTTATTTATTTGTACAAGGTCAAAGGCAGGGAGGCGGGGCCACAGCAACTGTGGCTTGGGGATGGTGATGGATCATGGTTTATTCAGAAATCCTCACATTTGAGACCAACAATGCTGCCTACACAAGGTGGAAAATAATCTATATTTGAACAGATTAAAATATGCAAAGTCAACGTCTTCATTTGAAGGCTGTGTCATTGTTCTCATGAAGGTAGTTTCTTGATGCTGCTCTGAGCTTTTACAGAAACCCCTTTCCTCAGAGGGCATTTCAAACAGTGAGAGAGGTTTTGAATAATTTTATTTATCCATTTAGCCCTTCATTATTTTGATTTGTGACTTGAAGTTCGAGCATAATTAATTATTTCCCGCCTTTTATCATTAATACAAAGCGGCTTGATGTTTTAATTTCCATTTTAGATTTCTTTATCCCTAATTTCTGTTGCTTTAATCTTTTAAGATTTGTTTTTATTATTTTTAATAATGTGTATGGGTTTCTGTACGCTTGTGGGTATGTTCATGTTAGTGTAGGTGCCCACAGAGGACAGAGACAAACAGTCTCCATAAGAGTGCAGTAACAGGTATTCGTGACCCATCTGAAGTGGGCACTGGCAACTGTGTGTGGATCCAATGTGAAAGCACTATCTGTTCTTACCTGCTGAGCTATCTCTTCAGACCCTATTTTCAGTTAACTTTTTTAAAAAATATTTTAAGGCATGGGTATGTATAATGTTTGTGTATATCTGTGTCCATATATGTATATATACATATTCATGTATGTGAATGTGGGCTCACTTGTCCTATGGCCTGTGTTTAAGGATCATAGGGCAAATTCAGGTGTTGATCTGAACCTTGCATCTTGTTTGAGACTGGGTTAAGTCTATGACCATAACACCTTGACTGTTTCGATCTTGTCTGATTTCACAAGGTAAGCAGGGTCAGGGAGCTGGTTAACATTTAGAAGGAAGATATGGTCTCTTCACTGCATATTTCAAGCTACCTGGCTCAAGAAGTTTGAGGACCTCTCCTTTCTCCTATCTCTTCATAGGAAGTCTGAGATTACAGATGCTCACACTATACATCCTGCTATCTGTGGGTTCTGTAGACTCGATCTTAAATACGCAAGTTGATAGAAGCATTTTTACCAGGTGATCCCTGATCTCACTGGTTTTCTGCTGAAAGACTTCATTTCCCAGCTATGTAGTCACTTCCGTCTCTATAAAGGGCAGCACCCCACTTTATAGGTTGTCAGCAGACACACATAAAGTGCTATGGATATATACATCACTGGGTTCAGTCTTAAAGAGATTCAAATGCCTTTTGGGTAAGAGTAATATTTTAAAAATTGTTTTATGCTGTCCTACTTTACTGAAAAGGCTAGCTCTGGGGTTGGAATTTGGTCAATCTGTCACAGACCCAAACACGTCTGTTTAAAAATTTCCTCCAAAGTTTCTATCCTGAGACCAGAGCCCAGACACTTGACTTTGTGACAGATAAAAAGACAGGAAAAACAGAAAATTTAATAGAGATAGAAGGGTAAAAATCTAATCTTATCAAAGATACCGATTTGTTTTAAACTGTTGAAGGTAAATGAAAATATACAAGTTTATGATCACTCATGCTCAGTATAAATATAATTCATTTCCAGAGACAACTTATAGGGACAGACCAACTTTTATCTGCAATCATATAGGAAGTATTATGCATTGTTGCCAAAATTAAGCCTAATGTAAGTCATTAAAAGTAAACTTAAGGTTTGTTTAATGTAAGATAGTATTCAAAAATCAGATATATAAAAACTTGGCTATGAAAGGTTATGTGGGAGTCTAATTTAAAGGAACAGCTAATTTTACCTAATCCTTCTACAGGACTCTAGTACATGGTTCAGACTGTTATACAATTGCATTTAACTCATGATAATCTCAGTATAAAATTTTTCAACTTTGTGTCTTAATTTTCCTCACAAAGTTGTACAGTTATCACCTCCTGACCTATGTCATAGACCTTTGTCAACTGTTAAGTTTTATCGTAGCTCCTTGGATGGGCCTTCTTCTGAGAAACTCTACCTCTGACCGAAGCCTCCCTCTTCCCCTTTCTGTCAGCTTTGAAGGAGTTATCAAGACACTGACACTCTAACTCCCTAAAAACAGTTTTGGTGACCTCTAAAAGGAGACTAATGGGCCATGGACCACCCAGGTCATCGATCTTCTTGCTATTGTGGCATATTGTTTTAGAGACTCAGAACTAAAACAGATGAGCTGAAGCCTTCTAGGCATCAGCTAACCTCACTGTATCCCCAGTTCTGATCAGCTTAACATCCTTCAGAAAGAGTGGGGCTCCTTGACTATTGAGGTACTCCAAGAGCATAAAGGACTAGAGCTGACTGCTGGGATGGGATCTATGATCTCCTCTTCAAATCTGCTGCTTCCAGGCGAACAAATCGTTAACTCATTTGAAATGACCAGAAAAAAATTCAACTCTAAGCCTTCTCCCATGTATGTGGGCTTCTGGCCCCCTCCCTCTCTGGCTCCTGTCTTGATCACTCTTTCCTTATTATTATCCTAACACCTATGTTTCTACCCTGTCTTTTAAATCTTTTACTTACTAAATATAAGACACAATATACCCAAACAAAATGTTCCAAACAAGCGTTTTCCCCACAATAGCGCCATGTGTTCCTGAACCATCTGCATAAAGACCTTATAGATGGTACAGAGAAACTAGCTAAAAGAGACCTTCATCCCTTTCACTTCAGACCAGATACAGTTCTTTACATTAGTCGTCTCTTTCCTTATGTTCCCTTCTTTTGATGCTCTGTAGCTCCCTGCTACGCCAGCTCATTCTAGTCCAACAGTCGTGGCAATGGGACCAGTCACTGTCACCCAAAATCAACTCTTTGCTCACTCTCTCCACTCTGCTCCTCCTCATCTCTGGACCTTCCCAGAAAATCTCCCAGTTCTACTCTGTAACTAAATGACCTTCTTAGGGCTGTCTTTTCCAAGTATGTTCAGGAATATAGGACAGCAATCACCTGACCCATCACAGCTAATCAAGTTAAGCTCTCCCCTTGCTACATGACCAGAGGACCCCTCTTCAATGGACCCAGATCTACCCGATCTAACAAAGACTTTCCTCAGCAGAAAACAGGTGTAACATGCCTGGCCTGCATTCTTTTATATCTTCTGGGAGTTAGGAATGATAATTTCCCAATGATGAAAGAATACATTTCCCAGCTTCCTTTGCAGACTTACCATCACATATTCGTCTATAGTAATTTTGGCTATCTGCATGTCTCAGGGACAAAATGCTCACTATTGCCTTAAGTCAGACCAAACCTCTACTTCTTTCTGACTTCTGCCTTGCCACAGCTGCATTTAAAATAATAATCTAATAGAGGCCTGGCTTCATTGAGTCCCAGTTTACGTGTGTGTGTGTGTGTGTGTGTGTGTGTGTGTGTATTTATTTATTTATTTATTTATGATTTTCAAATGCTAGGACAGAACTCCTTCCAGTACTTTATGGAGCCCTATATTCACAAGATTGTACTTCTTTATTCTGCTTTGCCCCCACAATAAATGAGTTATCACTATTCTTTTATGTTTTTAAAATGTAGGCTGCTAGGTTTGTCTCCAGACAGGATTTAATCTTGTCTGTGAAAATGTATGAGGATTAGTTTTACCCTATATTAGTCCATAGGAGTGGGTTTTAAAGGGATGAATTAAATATAACCATATTTCACTCGAGAAAGATAAAGATATAACGCAGTGTCTGGTACATTAAGTAAAGACATACTCCTTGAAGACTTATTTGGGGAAAGAACTTAATTTTCGAATAATATGATACAATAGAAACCAAATTTATATTCCTCAATGATTTTTAACCTTTTCTTTAAGTAGGAAGAAATAGGCTTGAGCAAAGCATCCATGATTAATTTCATATATCATATACTTTATTCCTGTACGTTGATGTTTGTATTATAAAACAGTAAGTCTCCTGTATCTGTATATAAACTAATTAGGACCATGAGCTCATATAACTGCATGGTAGTATTCACATGTATCCTTAATGTTGTTACATTGTATTTATAGTTCGTTATTATATGATATACTTTAAACTACATTAACTTTAAACTGCGTTAACATACAAAACCAGAAGGATATATTTGAGAGACAGTGGCATTTTCATTGTTTTGTTGTTGTAGTGTGTGTGTGTGTGTGTGTGTGTGTGTGTGTGAGAGAGAGAGAGAGAGAGAGAGAGAGAGAGAGAGAGAGAGAGAGAGAGAGAGAGATTGAGAGATTAAGTTGCAATAAACTTGTGGCAACGGCAGTTACATTAACTTTGAAGGTCCTCGATCCCCCTCTAGTGGTGATGAACTGAACATCGAATTTGGACTGTCGGGAAGACAAACAGCTTAGAGCAGTGCTTCTCAACCTTCCTAGTGCTGCGACTTTTTACTACAGTTCTTGATGTTGTGGTGACTCTCAACCATCAAATGATTTTTGTTACTACGTCATAACAGCAATTTTGCAGCTGTTGTGAATTGTAATGTAAATATCTGTGGTTTTTTGATGGTCTTATGCCACCCCTGTGAAAGAGTCATTGTTGCAACCCACAGACTGAGGATCACTGACCTAGAACATTATATCTAGAGTGAGAAGAGAGGAGATCCACCCTGTGGCCTTCTGTTACACATTGTATGATCACAAGCCTCTGTTTGATCTGCTGCTACTCAGCTGCTTCTCTGACAGAGCACCGATTTGCAGGACTGTTGTGATTTCTAGGAAAAGGCACATACATCACATCAAATTTATATTAATCTTAGTACACAAGTAAGTACATTCGTTTTTATATAAAATTCAAGAAACACATACTCAGCTAGCGGGTTTGATCCTGTGGTAGACAGATTTTCAAGAACCCTAATCTTGCCCCTTCATAGAGAGAATATTTAAAGTGAGAGATCTGAAAACACGAGGTAGCCAACTGACATTGTGTATGTATCTGAATGCTGGCACTTCTGGGAAAGCCTCCCATGTAGCCTTCCGGCTAACTATTGTGAATACAAGTTTAAGTCCAAAGGAAATGTCAGAAAAAGCAATACCAGGGGAGAAAAACATGCTTTGGTCCTGAAATGGTCACTACATTGAAAGATGGAAAATATTCACGGTGGAAGCACAACTGTGGGCTGGAGTGATTAAGAGTGCTTGCTGTCCTTGTAGTGGAGGACGCAGGTTCTGTTCACAGCATCCACTTAGTTCTCTCACGACCATCTGTTACTTAAGTTAGCGCCCCCTCCTGACCTCAGTGAGCACCACGCATACATGTGCTACATATACATATGTGGAGGCAAACATTGTTTTAAAAGTTCTTTATTAAAAAAAAGAACATGGAGGGAGGGAGGGAGGGAGGGAGGGAGGGAGGGAGGGAGAGAGAGAGAATGAGGTTTGATTCTGAATACTTTAAGGGCTTTTGAGATTGGTTGTTTTGAGACTTGAAAATAAGCTTTGAATTAAACCCTAGAATCAAATAGTTATTAGTTACTTGATTGCTCTTTATTTTATGTTTTTTAGGTTAGCAGAGGGGTTTAAAAGGGATTTTTTTGACACCAGAATATTCAGAAATAATTTCTAATGTGACTCTGTTAACTAGTATGTAACATTCCCAGTAATGTATGACCAACGTTACAGAAAGTGAAGCAAGCATCTGATGTTCTTAAGAAGTCCGCCTGCTGGGGTTTCTTTTGAGCTAACAGTTTCCTTTATTGTCCCATGAATTGTTGAGCTCAAGGCTTTCTTCTCCAACCACTTAATCATCTGACCCTTAAGGGTTATTTACATGTGAGGAATGAGCATCTGAGTTCTAAGGCAGCAGCTCTTGGCACATCTACGCTGAATATCCTAAGCAGGCAAGTTGCTTTATTCAGAACATGGAGAAAGAATGACTCTTCTACGTTTCTGGGAGCTTAGACAGCTGTTCATCCCTTCATGAATTTTTCTACCTCAACACCTGTAACTCCCTGATGCTGGTTTCTTGCCTTCCAATGACAAATCACACAGTTGATGGATCTTTACGCCTTTGCAAACCTGATGTCTAATGTAACTTCCCCTCTGTTGTTAAGGTGTCCATCAAGTGCCACTTCCTCCTTCAATAAAGCTGCACTTGACTACCTATGGTGGCATCTCCAACACTGACAATGAATCCTATCTTCTCTGTATGTACTTCTTAGATATACTGAATTGTGAGTGCACACGCATGTACACATAGACATAACTGTTCTCTTTATTAGGATGAAATTACTCTGAATAAAAGGAGTTGGATCAACAGTTTTGCAAGCTAGAATATGTAACAAACCACATGGTGGCAGCATCTTAACAATGAGAATCTGCTGGCTGAATAGATATGAAAACCATTTGTAAAGTCTAAATACGACTGAACCTTACCTCAAAACATCACAGAAGCTACCCGTGCTAGTTATCAAGGCTTAGTCCGTGGCACATACGAAGCCAGACTAACTAGGAGACAGTGGATGGATAAGGTTTAGAATAAAGAGGTTTAGCAGCCCAAACATTAAAATGGCCCCATCTTCTCTTTTATCTTCCATGAACTTTTGCAGAGCTGGCAGCTGCTGGTTTCAGGCCTCTGGCACAAAAGCCTGGCTGAGCACTATTCCACCCAGCAGGTTCCTACATCTAGGGATATCTAGCGGGCCACCCACCCGGCCTGCCCAAGAGTTGCTGAGTGGAAGGAGAGGAAATAAAGGTGAAGATTAAAAAATTCATGGCTTCCTCTACTCCACCTTCCCAGGCTTTACTCTTCACCTCACTCTGCACTCCTGTTTCTGGAGGGGTCCTGAAACCTGTCACTCTTGCTGGGACCTGGACAGTTCTTCCTTGCTCAGAGAGGAAATGGGAAAAAATGAAGTGCTGCCACCTCTGGGGTGTTAGTGTGGCTGCCCCTGGGAGTCACATTGAGAATGTAGATAACAGCACAAATGAAACATGATTAGAGTCAGATCAGTAGGGTATCACAGGAAACCATTGCCTGTCTCTGTGAAATTGCAAGTTTTAAGCTTCTTCATTTGGCTGCAGACATATTCTTAAAAATTCTGTAAGCATGTAATTTAGGATGAACAGCCCAAGAAGCAAGTGTACATGTGTCCGTGGCTGTCCTATAAGACTATGATAGAGCAATGAGAGACAAAGAGAGTGGGAGAGAGAGAGACACAGAGCCAGCCAGACAGACAGAGACAGAGACAGACAGACAGAGACAGAGTCAGAGAGACAAAGATGAAACAGAGAAACATAGAGATAAGACAGGAAAGAGAAAACACAGCTTCAATTAATCTCTCCCTCTCTCATGAATAGATAATATCCTGTACTGAATTATTTGTGAGAGACAGCCCATACCACCCTATTCTCAGGGACTGTATAAGTCTTCATTCAGTGTCATCCACTCCACATCAAAGTTAATGGTCTGCCCTAGATCCACATTTTTATCATTAAGTATAGAATGTCTTTCTATACTGGCACCAGCAATATGCTCTTTCTCCTTTTGTTGACAGAGCTGAACAAAAACTAACTTCATGTTCAGCAATGAGTTTGATGGGGATTTCTTTTCCATGAGTTGCAGTACTGTGTCACCTCTCTCAGTGGGCTTTGTATTTCTGTTACCTCTCTGACTTCTCTTGGTCAGCGAGGATGTAAACTCTTCTATTCATCAGATGATGGAGGGATGTGTGGGAATTATTAGAACCACTGCTGGGAGTTCCCATATGCCTGCATCACTTTCCATCACAGCCTGCAGTGGGCTTATCTGTTATATTTCCACCATAAATCATTTCTTCAATACAAATTAAGACAGCTAGAACCTTTTAACTTGAAAATATATATCTGCACCCTCAAGGAAAATAATCTAACGAAAATACTTATGGCACCTGAGTCTCTGAAATTTAAAAGTAAATGGCTTTGTAGGAAAATAAAAATGTTAGTATAGTAGAGAAATGTGATCTCCCTCCCCCGCCTCTTTCTCCCTTCTCTCTCCTTAAATTTCTCCTTTATGTCTTTAAATTTAAAATTCTGATAGTAAAGAAATTTAGCCCAAATTCTTCGTGTTTGGGTAGACATAGAACAGAGCTCAGATGTGGTAGGGGTAAAGGTCTTTGTTGCAAGATAATGGTTATAGGCAGGAAGAAGACCAGTGGAGAAAACCTTTAGAGAAATCTGTCTGAATAAAAGAAAATGTCTTACTTACATCCTTTGGGGGAGGCATCACATGATTTAGTTCAGCGTGATATACCTGATGGAAAGCATGGGGGAGCCATCAAATAAGAGCTGTTAAGCCACAGTACAACACGGCTTGTTAACTCTTTCCCACAGAGAAAAATATTGAGAGTGAGAAGAGTGAGAAAGAGACTGAGGGAGAGAGAGAAGGGAAGAGAAAGAGAGAGAGACAGAGAGAGAAAGGGAAGGCAGAGAGGCAGGAAGGAAGGAAGGAAGGAAGGAAGGAAGGAAGGAAGGAAGGAAGGAAAAAGGAAGAGGGACCAAAGAGGTGTGAACTTTTCTTTAGGCTTCAGGAACTGGTCTCTTAAGTGACAAGCCTCTTCAGAAGACATGCCCATGATCTAAAGTAAAATCCTTCTCCAACCAATGTTCACTGTGAAGCCATTTATGACGATGAAAAAGAGGGAAGACATGCTTGGAATAGTAGAAACATCTTCCTCGCCAGCATATTGAATTTGACTCTGACCAGAGGATGGATTGTTACTCATATGAACACACTAAAAGGAGGTTGCCAGAAGCAATGAGGCCCTTGCAGTCTTTGTAAACACCCCAAGAGCTCTATGGAGTGAGAAGGGGTGCCTGTGCAGTGCACACAAGGAGTAGTTAAAGGATATGAATAAGTGGTTACTGATTTAGCTGAAGGAGACCAGGACCAACTCAGTAGGGTCTTGAAATGCATAGAGCAATATGACAACTCTACAGGATGTCACACAGGGAAGGGTACATACAATCACTCTTTTATAGTTGTTAAAAATAGACCTGGGATAGAGATGGGCATTGTAAAAAAAAAAATGGACTAGAGGCAATGATCCTGTTATAAAACTGCACAGTTGTCTTCCAAAATATATCTGGATTCAAGAAAAAAGAAATTCAAAGTGTAAAACGGGTGGTGTGGTTCATCTCTCTCCTGATCTCCTGCCCAGTGTTTTGTTCTCTTGATGCATGCCAGCTAAGAAGAGACCTATCTCCCTGTCTCTGTGCTCAAACAAAATGATCAAAGGAAGGGCATGATGAACACATGAGCAATGGAAAAAGAACATTTCAACTTTCCAACACTCTACCCTGAGACATGCTTTCAAATCCATCACCTTACTTTGTAAGAATTCAGAACTCAAAACACTTGGGGATTCCCTAGGCTTAGCAACACCAAGATGCTGTGTGAGTGTCTGGACTCCTCAAGGGCCCCTTGTTTCATTATTTAGGGTTTTGTTGGTAAATGGTACAGATTGGGGAATCTACCCAGAGTGCACTTGAAAGATAAGCAACTTTGGCTCCCTGAGCTTCTCCTGGAAAGCCTTCTTCCTTTCATATGCAAAGTTGATTGTGTCAGGTAGGATTACTCTTGACACTCTTTGGTCCTTCACATAACTTCCTCATTTTCTAGGAACAGAGCCATTAAATGCAGCATTTCAAATACCAAATACCATCCCTGTCAAAATAGCTGACAGCCAGGGATTATTAACCAGCTTGAATGCAGACTTTGCTTCACAAAAACAAATGCTTTGAACTGACAGTATGGTTATTTTTTCTCCCTTTAAAGTGTCTGTTTATGGGATTTCTGTAGAAATCCAGGAGCCAGGTAAGCTTTAATGAATACATTAATGTCTGTTGTGTGTTGTTGGCTAAATCTACACCCAAACTCCTGTAGCTGATACTTTCAGGTCCAGATGTGTGTTATGTTATGGGCTAGACCTTGTTTTGAGAGTGTGCAATTTGTTAGGTTTGCTCAAGGACTAATCTTCAGAGGCATGCATACTCACATGCACACACACACACACACACACACACGCCTAGTCATAGCAGCACATGCACATTTATGTATACTCACACATGTACATGTAAACATGCACCCATTCTGAGCATTTAGGCTTGGTTTCAACATGGTCAGAAGTTTCTCTAGTCTATATTCCACTGTTGGAAGTCCTTGCTACTAAGGTCATAGTTCAACATGTCTGGATAAGCTCTCTGAGCTTGGTACAAAATGGAGGACTCTTTTTCTCAGTGGGACTTTCCTCTGCTCTGCCTGATCTTATCAGGAGAGTGTCTCTAAGCACAAGTGTCTGATCTTATCTAGGGGATGATCTTGCATAAAGCATCCCACAAGGGCTGCATTATTCAGCATGTACGTCCTCCTCAGCTTTTCCTGCTGTATAATAATCAGGTAGTGTGTTATGACCAATCAGCCCTTCCAGCCTGTAACCACCCCAAAAATGTCTGAGGAAATTCGCATAGCCTATGGACAGATTGACAGGTTCAGACTTCCTTTTTCCTGATAAGAACCTGCCTGGCATGTTCTTGGAATTCTTCTTCATGTAAATAAAGCATTCTCATCCTAGCCAATAACGTATAGCAGCCTGGAAATCCTGACCGATTCCCCTAAGATCTCCATAACCCTTGTTCACTGAGAATAAAATTGAGCTGCCTCACTGAAGCTGATCCCAAAGTCAATCCATCCAGGCTTGGAGATCACTGTGGCTATCTTTACAATCAGCAGCTTGGAAAACCAAGGACTGAAACTACAGGACTCTGATTATTCTTCAGTAGAATGCGATTTAAATCATATCTCTGGCCCTGGGAGGGAGGCACGGCATAGTGAAATTCTGAATCTTAAAAAGTCTGCTAACATATAACTACCTAAACCTTACATGATTACTCTCCAGCCAAGGACTTTCTGATTTGAAGGGCATCATTATCTCCCTTAGTAAGAGTCAGTTTAAAAGGGTCTACCAGCTTCTTGGACAGGAAATATACTCCAAAGAAAAATTGCATGCTCTAGAGTCTTTAAGAGCTATAGGAAGTCATCTGTGGTGGTTTGAATGAGAGAGTCCCCAGAGTCTCTGGCATTTGAATATTTGGTCCCCAGTGGGTGGCACTGTTTGAGGAGGCTTATTTAGATGTGGCCTTGCTGACAGAAGTATGAAGAATGGAAACAGACTTTGAGGATTCAGTCATTGCCAGTTTGTTCTCTCTGCTTCTTGCTTGCATTTCAGTATGTGAACTAGCAACATCCTTATCCAACTGAGTACTGACTGCCATCCTTCCTTGCCACAATGGACTCTTATCCCTCTAGGACCCTAAGTCCAAATAAGCTCTCCTTCTATAAGCTGCTTTGGTTATGGTATTTTATCACTACAATAGAAGAGTAACTCACACACCAGCCTGAAACATAAGTGGAGAGTATGGTCCCCTTTGTCCATCATATACTTCCATTCTTTTCTTCTGAAAAAAAAAATCTGTCTTTTACACTCTGCTCTTTGTGTCTCTTCTGAGTTCTTTCAATGGAGAACACACGAGTGGAAGTTGAGAGTCATATGATGGAGATAGAATCACATTGCTAACCTCATTTCACCCTTGGGGATACTAGTCACGGGGAGGACCCTGCTTAGTTGAAGTCCTGGTGAAACTCATGTTCATCTATGCAAACTGCATTTAAAAGTGGTGAACACAAATGGAACACCCAAGAAAATCTGCATGTTTAATAAGCCCATGAGGAAAGAGAATGTGAAGAGCCATTGGGAACAGTATGAAGGAAGTCGTTATGTGTATAGCATGGCTTTAATAGGACAATCTGGGTTTGCACCTTAGCACTGTATGACTAGTCTCAGATTTGAAAGGACAGAGATACTCTGGCTTCTACTTCCTCACTAATAAAAATGCTATGACTTCTTGATAGATATGATATTAAGAGCACGAAGTAGAGATGTTATATGATATGAATATGGTAATACAGAGTTCTGAGAACTCTGGTAGTTGCAGAAAGAACACAAATGTTGTGTAAGATATCTGCATGGTTTAGCGGGGTGGTTCAACCTGAGGGATATTTATTCATAGCACAGGATAAAGGAGGACAACTAATGATCTTTAGTGGTTTTTTTTCCAGAAAGGCACCATGGGACTATATTATTCAAATAAAGCAGAGCTTCTCAACCCATGGGTCTCAACTTCTTTGGGTGTCAGAAATCAGATATCCTGCAGGTCAGATATTTCCATTACAATTTCTAACACTAGCAAAATTACAGTTGTGGAGTAACTTCAGAATAATTGCATGGTTGGGGGATCACCACAACATGAGGAACTCTACTAAAGGGTCCAGCATTAGGAAGGTTGAGAGGCACTGGGATAAAGCGCAGTACAACTGTGAGCTAGTATTATGTACAAACATTTCTTCATATTCCACCTAAGTCAGAAGTAAATTTACTAGCTAGAAAGAGCTTTTTAAAATACACACACATACACACACACACACACACACACACACACATTTTAAATATATACATATATTCTTGTTTTGTTTCGTTTTGTTTTCCGAGACAGGGTTTCTCTGTGTAGCCCTGGCTGTCCTGGAACTCGCTCTGTAGACCAGGCTGGCCTCGAACTCAGAAATCCGCCTGCCTCTGCCTCCCAAGTGCTGGGGTTAATATACATATATTCTTATGGTACTCATTTCAAACACATTAACAGCAGAAAAATTCAAAAAGGCATTTTTTTCATTTATTGAATTAAACTTTCTTTCTTCCCTCCCCTCATCCCCACCACAGGCACTATAATTTTCATCTGTTAAAGAAGGGTAACATCTCTTTCTCAGGACTCAGGTTGACTAGAGATAATTAAAATGAATGGAAGAAGTAATACACCCCCAATGAAATTGGATTCATCTATTCATAAAGATGTGCAGCACTCAGGGGAGATTGGATGCAATTCCTTATTTTCCTCACTCAAAAGGTGTACTGAAAAGTAAGACCCCCTATTTAAAATAACTTCGCCTTTCAAGAGCAGCTTGTAGTACACATTTTGGTTGCTAGAGGGAGCTATGTACCCACTTGATTTGTTAAACGTTCTCCAAGCAGTGTGGGCAAGCCTGTTGAAGCCACATTCATTTCAGTTGTTAAAAGGTATATTCCACAATGAGCATACTGGTGTGTAAAGAGAACAAGGTATTTGAAACAAAGGAGTGGTACACTTTAAAGCAGATTCTGACCTTAGCAAAAATCTGGCCCGTGTTTCTGCATCTTCTTTCTCGTAAGCGCAAAGGATGTTAGCATCCTATATAGCTGTAGAATTTCTACTGCATTCATTTCTCACTTAATCCACGTAGGACAATAATACTGATAGATAACAGAAGAGCTTAAATGACACCTGTAGTCAGTTTGCATTTTTGTTGTGTCCAAACCACACATGATAAGTACAGGACAAGATAAAATCACTACTCTACCGAATTCTGAGTGTTTAATTTCTCACAGTACTACATAGGGCTGGTAATACTGGGGTGAACCAAGCCACCCATCTGCAACTAACTGCTTTGTTACATCACTGGTCATAAGTATCCTCTTAGAATTTTCCAGCAAACCGAAAAATTGAGTATTTGAGAGAGTAAAATGTTGTATGGCAAGAAGAGAAAGAATTAATATTCTCCCTAGGTCTTTTCATATATAAAAATGTATTTATATTTAATATACAATTATATTATATCAATTATAATAATATAATTGATAGTTTAAATCTAAAATTATATAAATATATTTTATATGATCCATGATTCAATATTAATGTATATTGTATCATATATAATATAAATCTTATATATTTATAATCACATTGTTTATCAACAACACTACTAAACAAATGATACTTCCCATACTCTACAGATAAGAAAGCAGGCTCAGAAGATAAAGAAGAGTTACACATTTAAGCGGTTCAGTTCATAGGCTCTAGCATCCCACAAGCAAGACACCGTGAACAGTTTGTGTCAGCCACCTCACACTGGCGTTCTTGGTTGCCACATGGGATAGTACGAGCACCTATCTGATATGGCACAATACAAGAAGACTTCACACATATCCCTGTGTGTCCTACAGACAAGAAGCAGAGCTGTCAATAAATAGCATGGGATTGTCACTGTGAAAACTTCACCTCGGATCTTCCATAACGTCTGCACCTTTCATATGCTAAAGAATATACTTCAGCTACCTTATAATTTTTCTATTGGCCTAATTTTGACTTCTGATAATAAGGGTATAAAGGACACACTCAGGTACAGAGGATTGTAGAGCTAGGTAGTAGACACTCCCAGAGTCCTTTGATCTAATTGCTACCCCATAAGTTTAAACCTTCATCGAGAGAGTTCTAAATTTCATCAGTCTGTCTCGTTCCTGGTAGTGACAGATGACAAGCTTGTTGGAAACAGGTATGAGTTTGCTGTATGCTGCTCAGGAATGGATTTCTTGAGATGCTGGTTATGAGACTGTTAGACTTAAAAAGTGTCCTCTAAATATCTGTTACTTAAAGCATACAAATTTAATGACAATGCAAATCTATAGTATATTCCAGACTATCCTGTGACACCATGAGTTATAAAGTGTAATCAGAGTCCCTGCTATCTGAATTCCTTGCATGAATGTAGAAATCAAATAATCGCAACATTTCAAGATCCAGCTGCCATTGAAAAGTAATCTTTCACTTATTTAACTCTGACTTTAATTAAACAGGGCAGAGAGCTCTACAGAAAACTCAAGCCTTGCATTTTTTTTTATCCCATCATACAGAACTATTGCGAGCACATAGAAAATAATGGGAATTTTTCATACTTGCATTATACTAATGCAACATCATCATAATGTATAGCTATAAGTTAATTTAGTCACCGGTAGTCTTATTACTAACATTAACTTATTCCATATTTCACAAAGCTAGATCCCATCTTCAACAAATTTCATTGAAATACACGTTATTTCTGGAAGATACTCTTTGCTAATACAATTTCTTTTTCAGTTGGAAATTAGTACAGGAGAAATAATTCCCCAACGTGAACTGACTTTGTGTAATGATTTTTGTGGCTGTTTTGATGTTCCTCTTTTTTGGCTTTTCTGTATTGATAAATATGTGCTGGGCTGACCTCAACATGTGCTAACATGAATGGCAGATGCTATTGGCCAAACCTCTGGCATGGCTTAGAGGGATATCTTCTGTGGGGAGGCTTGGGGTGGAGAACCACCTTCTCTGGTTTGGTCATTCCTCTAGTTTCATGTTATATAACCTTAAATACACAATCAAACCAGCTGATTAACCAGACAGCTGGGCTATGGAGAGTTTCCTAATTCTGTGTTGGAAGATATTAAATTCGATATTACACTCTTTAACAGTTTTTCAATATTTGAGAGATAGTAGAGAAAGGGTCCTTTTGTCACTGTGACTCAGGGGCAAGTGTCCCCTGACGACTGATTTATGCTATGATTCTTAAAGTAGTTAGGATGGCTACATTTACTTATAAAGGCCTTTGGTAGTTTAAATTAAGATACAAGAAATCCTAAGTAACACTTGGGATGCACCTGAGAGAGACGAGTATTTGAAGATAGTCATATATGCACAAATTAAATACTGTGGATAGTATGGTAGGGCAAAATAACTAAGAAGCACAATGTTTCTCATTACAAAGTACAATTATTGTGCTTAGTTATGGTTTTAAAAGATCCTGACATTTACCATATTTGATGAATGTGCAATTTGATGATCAGTGCTGGGCAGTTTCCTAGCAGATCTTGTCATTGGTTTTATAAGAGCATCATAAATGGAAACACAAGAGCTGAGAAGCAGAACAACCATTTTAAAATCCCGTTGTTCTGCTTAATACCCATAATACCTCATGGCAACAATAACTAAACCTCACCAACTATAATTGTGAAGGTATTTGGTTCCTATTGGTTGAGTTACAAAATGATGTTTCTATGTAGTGATTTTTCTTGTCCTAAACTCCCATTCACAGCCATGCACCCAAATGAACATTGAAACAACATAGTATACTGTAAAGGAATAAATTGTAGTTTAGCTTTTGCCTTTATTTCTTATCTCTTTTCTCCAAGTGATAATGAAGATCTCATTTGTCATGCACAGACACTTACATTCTCTTTTCTGAGAACATCTCTGATATTGTTGGTTTAAGAGAGAAACACCATTTATTTATATGCTTGCCTTATTAATCTACAGCTGTTGGTAAATATCTAAATTATCTGGTTGGCTAATTTGTCTCTATGACCTAAGAATGAATAAAGACTAGCTAGCTGCCACATTCAATCCAAGGAGTCAGTAGATAGATGAGTATTTATAAGAACATCAATATTGACATTGTCTTACAATCATGCTTGAAGCTAAATAAAAATGTAAGTAAGTAAGACCACAAATATTACAGATTAGCAGGATAAGAGTTAAAATGTATGTACAGATTCATTGACAACATCTGCGCAAATATTGTGGACAAAACATTTAGAAAGAAATTTACACAAAGAGTAGATAAATTTATCAACTGTTGATAAATTTTCAAAGACAGTATAAAAGTACACAGAACATGGAAAAGAGAACGAATTTTTAAAAATAGCCATGGTTCCCATACATACATTGCACATTTACCACATTTATATTTCAGAATGATGGAAACCAGAGACAAAAAGGATTCGGTAACAAACAGCAAAGAAACCATCACCAATCACAAAGAAGAAGGACATTCTCTTGGAGATGAAAACACAAATGTGAAACTCCTCCCTAACCCATACACACAGAGAGAAACTAAAACAAATGCAAACGTTGTCTACAGCAACACAGGACAGACAGGTGGGAAGCTTTTGGTATGTTGCACCACAGGAAGTCAATCACGATTGGCTAACGATGATGGTACCTGGCTCTGTTGTAGATCACTGGCTTGCCGGAGAGGAGTGACTGAAGGAGGAGGGACTCCTGATGTAGATGCAGACCGGCCTAACTTGCAGCTTACTTTAGGTTCTGTGAACAAGAAGGAGACAAAAAACTTAGCTGTGGTGGACCAGAGCTCAGTCTCCCCCGCTGTTTGGCGACACGTGAATGTACAAACTCTTCCTGGTGTTGGCTAATAACTATCCTGGGGATAAATGTTTTCATAACTACTAGTTCTCAAAGGCACTTTAGTCACAGATGAGCTACTGGGGAGTAGAGTGAGAATCCTTTCAAGCACAGGCCTTGTTTCCATGAACAAATTACCACGCTAGTATTAGTTTCCATGGAAGAAAAACACCACATTCAGGAGAAAGCAAGTGACTCTGTGACTGATCATTCATTTTCAGCTGTAGTTCCTAGGACTCAATGGTCTCACAATGTTCTATCTACCATTCTATTCCCTCTCTTCCTCCCTCCCTTCTTCCTTCCCTCCTTATTCTTCCTCTAGTCTCAATTGTTTTCCCTTCTTCCCTTCCCCTCTTCCTCCCTCCTCCTTCTATCTTTCTATGACATATTTATCATGCTTTCAATACAATAGTTTTTCAACTTCTCTCCATTTGCTTTCTACCAGCTGACTGATAGATTTGTGTGTGTTTGTATGTATGCATGCGTGCATGCAGTCGTGTGCACATACTTGTGTGTGCATGTGCATGTGTGTGTTGACCATGCATACACCATGGCATGTGTTTGAATGGAAAATATAGAACAACTTATAGGAATTAGGTATCAGTTGCCAGGTTTGCCGGTAATTGTCTTTCCCCTTGTGCCATCTCACGGGCCCTTGTTAATTTTGAACTTTACAATTATCTTCTGAAACATTTGCAATCTTTTGAGTATTCTTTATATACCTGTTATGTAAAATTAACTTAAGTGAGGACAGTAACCACAATCCTCTTGCACAAAAAGAAGTTTTACTCTCTCAAGGAGCACAGACACCACACAGCAATCAGGCATTTGACTCATAAAAGTAGACATGGTGAGTTTTCCAAGTGCATAGTGTATGCCCAGCACAAACCATGGTGCAAAGGCTGTGTGCTAAAGGTACAGAGTATTACAGAGTATCCAGACTCCAAAGACCTTTGTATCCCACGAAGGCCATTTCTGTGTCTACAGTCATTTGAGGGGAGTTTGGAAATTCATTAGAAAGGAGAAGCGCAACACACTGCCATTCTTTTGGTTTGCACTTTCTTGTGGGAGCCTGGGAAAGAAACAACCTAAAGACACTGCCCAGTAAGTGGCACAGTCTCACAGGGCAAGACTCTGGATCTATGGAAGTTACTCAGAAGTTCAAAAAATTTCGGATTGTATTTTTTTCTATTCACCATATTGCTTATAGATCTATGTAAATTGTAATAAGTAAAATATACTGTTTTCCAGGATATAGTTTATGAAGAATGGAGCTAACAATGATCAAAAATTATGGAACAAAAATTGCTTGTAAATTTCAGAGAACAATATTGGTACATTGATTTCATCAGGGTACTTTTGGATAAAGTACTCTGATGAAAGCAACTTAAGAGGAAACACATTTATTCTGGCTAATAGTTCAGAGGAGTAGGAGGAAAAGGCACTGTCTAGAAGGCTGGAGGCAGCTGATCACATTGTGACTACAGTCAAGACACAGAGTGATGAATAATGTACTCACTTTCTCCCTTCTATACAGCCCTGTATCCTCTCCTAAGGCACTGGTACTACCCAAGGTGAATGGATCTTCCCACCTCAATTAACCCAATGAACAACATTACCCACAATTATGCCCAGAAGCTTGTCTCCATGGTGAATCCAGATGTCATTAAGTGGAAAATTGGGAAGAGCCATCGCACCTGTATAATGTGCACTCCTGGTGGACATTGGCTTTCATTACCTCTAAGCACCCAAATGCCCATACATGTCCTGCACACATACATTTGTATACATGTGTGCAGTGACCCTTACTTCTATTTACCTTTCATGTTTAGTGACACTGACTACATTTCTCTTTCCTTTTTCCATCTATGACACTTCTCTCCATCCTGTCCTGATTGTTCTCCCTTTGTTCCTGTACTTTCCCCACAGGGCAATATTCCCAGCCTTCTAATACCCTCTCCTTCTTGAGTCACAAACAGGGTCTGAAGCTCTTTTCTCTCCATGTGCTCTTGTTTGGTCCTGGGTAACAGTGCCTTCTGCACACTGGGTTACCTTCTGCACACAATCATTCTCATGCCTTGGGATGAAAAGACCAGTCGTCTAAGGCCTTGCACCAATCTCCAGCTCTCCTCCTGCCCTGGCTTCCCAATGTGTAGCAGGATTACCACTTCCATTTCCTGGAATAATCATGGACATTTTCAGCCCATTGCTTTCTGCCTTTCTGTACATGTATAGCCCTATTAGAATTTTGGTTTTACTTTGCAATATCTCCTGTTTGCCTTATTCTTATCTCTGAGATCTTCTTGCTGGTTCTCATAATATCTATGCTCCAACCTACCTTGGAATCCATGTCAGACTGAGTTTCCTAGATTACTGTTGATTTACCTGCTGTGTAAATGTTTCCAATGATTCCATACGTAATGCCATAAAAAACAGAAATTGCTTCAGAAGGCCTTTACAATCTGATACTATTTAGGATTTTCTAATTTATTGCCCATTAGCTTCTCTTCACCACAACACAGACAAATATGTCTCTGTTTTTGGATGCACTGTGGTCTATCCCTACCCTTCCTCTCGTGGTTTTCTCATGTATTAACCTGACATCAAATCAGGGCTCACTGTTTGCTAAGACTGTGAACCATTCTTTGTTCTTAGTTCCTTTTCCATCTTCCAATTTTCCTTAATATGTATTCAACACTTACACTATTTCCTGTACTTCTGAGCATTTTGTGTTTAGCAAGAAAAATAAAGTAGATGTCTAATTTTTGTGTATTTTTTTAATCACCAAAGATACTCAAACTCACCAAGATGAGTTCAGCACATCATCCAAATCTATGCAAACAACACAGAAGAAGACCCAGATTCCAGTCCCAGCTCCACTCCACATCGAGGCAATAATTCTCACTCAGGGAGTGTGACTCTCTTAGACACATTTCAGAAAGCTTTAGTTTTGTGTTGTGTTATTTGAAATGTGTGTGTGTGTGTGTGTGTGTGTGTGTGTGTGTTGAAAACATAGATAATGTGTAACTTACAATCTAACCTTTTTACTAGAAAGCAGTAATCCTTGGGGGAATTACTTGGGGAATAAGTTTTTATGACATAAAATAGTAAGTCAAGCCTCCATCTTACCTGTGATTCTCTTAGACCCATTTCAGAAAGCTTTGGCTTTGGCTTTGTGTGTGATCTGAATTAAGGATATATATTCATAGATAAAGTGCTTTCTTACATTCTTATTTACCAGAAAGCAGAAATCTTTAGAGGAATCACGTGTGGAATAAGTTTTATCACATGAAATAATAGGTAAAACCTTCATCAGAGTCTTGGTCAGTAATGTCTCTATGAGGAATCAGAGTGTCTGTATATCCCATTATTTGGAGAGCAGATCTTGTAAAGAAGACCATTTTATTCTTATATAAGATCTTGCATACTACTTGTTTACTGCAAGGTTCCTTTCAAGTTTGTAGTGATATTATCTGATAAAAGAGAGTGTCTACATAATCATGGCTTTTAATACATTCTAATATAACTAAGGTCTAATTTCCACTACTGAGATTTTCAGTTCAGTTCAGTTCAGTTCAGTTCATGGATCTCTCTAGCATACAGAGTAAACATCACTACCATCCAAACTGATGCCAGATTTCATTGTGAATAGGGAAGCCTGGCTTTGCCCATGAAAGGCAGCCTAGATCATGGCACAGCTGTTCAACCCATTTATACATGTAAGTCATCTGCTAGCCATTGTACATAGCTATTTAAGCTACTAGTGAGCCATTCTATGGGCCAACTCTGTAGTCAGGTCACACAAGAGTCAAATGTTTGATATTAGCTTACATCATGTGGGTTATGAGTATACCTGCAGGTTTAGGCTCAGATTATTCCCATAAATCATTATGTATACAATGTACAGGTACACACACACACACACACACACACACACACACACAGCAACATTCATCCTTTTTTAATGGTGTGGTTTTGACCCTCATTTTGGCTCCATTTAATGACCTATAGCTCTGCTGCACTTGCAGTTTAGAAGACAGAAGACACAAATTCTTATATGACCACT
>NW_021620661.1:1636385-1643885 GCF_004785775.1 Grammomys surdaster
CACTTGCAGTTTAGAAGACAGAAGACACAAATTCTTATATGACCACTGAGGTTTATGGGACAAAAGAACTACATGTTACCAACTGAATTACCTAGAAAAGATTTTAGCTGTAATTGAGCAGCCTAGAGATCATCTGGGCTTATGGCTTCAAAACTGGACAGATCTCTGATCATTGAAAATGAAATACTCTCTCAGAGTTAAATAATGAATACTTAAGCATTCATTCTAATTTAATCTAAGATTTAAGGTTAGGGGAGGTGCTCTAAAAACAATGAATCTAGCCTAAAAAGGTGTGTAAGGTAGAGTTGTCCTGCTTCTAGAAACATACATTCCATCAAGAGGTTAACTATGAGCTGGAGGACGGCTATTGATTTTATAACCAAGGGGAAACTCTTCGTTCCTTTGAAAATTTTACCAATAGTGCTACCCAAGAGAAGCTGATGCTACTTGTACAATTTCAGGAAGATCCAGAAGAGCAAGAGCAATATGGAAGATGCAGAACCAGACAGAGAAAATGATGGAGATGGCAGGAGAAGAAAAAGTGGAAGGAGGTCCAGACAGACAGAAATCCATTTCCTCTCACAAGGGGAAGATGAGTAATAGGTTTTTTTAAAAATAATTAATTAATTAATCTAATGTATGAGTGCCCTGCTGCATAAACATCTTCAGGCCAGAAGAGGGATCAGATCCTCTTATGGATGATTGTGAGCCACCATGTGGTTGCTGGGAATTGAACTCAGGACCTCTGGAAGAAGAACAGTCAGTGCTCTTAATGGATGAGCCATCTCCAGCCCCTGAAGTGGTTTTTTTTTTTTTGAAATTTAAAAATTCACTGAGTATTTGATTGAAGGAAAACCAAACCAACCAAACAAACAAAACTATGAGTTAATATTGACCTGGAAACACCTTGTGATTTTTGACAGTAAAGTCCCTCCTTTTCTCTTTCTCCCTCTTTCCTTTTCTTCCTCTCTTGTTCTGTCCCTTGTTGCCTCGTTCTGGGCATTGATATCAGAGAAGCTCCAAGAGGAGGCAGCTGTTTTGTTGTGGACTGGTGGTCTCAGCTTTCAGAAAGACAAATGACTACCTGCATGGCCTTAAGTGATGAATACATTTTCTCCTAAATAAATAATAAATACATAGACAAAGGATCCCACTTTCATCTAGCATCAAAGAAGAAAAATCAGTCAAATTCCAGGTGCCATCTTTTCTCCATTTTGAAGTTCCCTTTAGTAGAGCACGTACTAACAGAGGCATACCCTGGTCTCCAAGTCAGTTCTGCTGCTCAAAGCTGCCAATCAATACATATCCTGGTAGAAATATTCATAACACTCCTGGTGATTTGAGTCTCAAGGTCCCTAGTCCCCTACATTCCTCTTATATTTTTTTGAGAGAATATAAATCACACTATTTCTTGTATGGGGATGTTCAAGATGCTTCAGCTTCTTACAGGGTGGCACAGTGGAATGTAGCATGAACACATTTTCCTTTCTCAGTCTTTTTCAGGGTACATATATATAGTTTCTAAAACACCCTAGGCATTTGCATCCTACCAGATGAGTGAAAAATGTTTATTTATCTAAATATATTTGCATAAAACAAGATGTGCTATCTAATGAACAAATACAACTTTTAATCATCTATAAAAATACTATATAAGGCAAATCTACCAGTTGAAGCAGAAAACTCAAAAGTATATGATAAATTGAATCAGGATCTAAAATATACTGCCAGGTGGGTAGAAATTTCATTTTGTGTTATGAAATTTAACTATGGTAAATCAGTGAATAAATCACTTCCCTTTTATCTCATCAATATCCTGGTTAAAACCCATTCCAACTATTAAAACAAAACAATACAGTGTACTCTGCTGCAAAATAACAAAAGAGAAGAAAGTGGTAGATTTGCCACATCACCTAACTTGTTGATGCAAAAACTACTTCCTTCGAAAAATCTAAAATTAAAATTGGCTATAATACTAATGCCATTTTATTTTTATTTCAGTGGATTTGTTGTGGGTGAATGAGCAAACTTGGAAGTATAAGCAGTTATTATAAATTTCAGGTCCTATTAGAGACATATAAATGAAAATGGCATGTTCTATTTCCATGTCCTAAGCCTCTATACTGCTACATTAATAACTATTACAGACCTCAACAGAGGAACATGCGGTTAACCAAAGGCCATTGCAAGAGTCTCATTCAACCTGGTTGCTTTAATGGGTTACTCTTGGATACTCTATAGCTGAAGTTCCAGGGACCCTTATTATCTTTCATACACCAGAGAGTAAGCTCAAAACTTTTTTATGAATGTGTTAGGGATCTTTAGTCACTGTGTTAACAGATGTATCAAAACCCCCAAAGTGATGCTGAAATCTGCTGTTACTTAAGCTCATCACAGCACGGGTACCAAACTGTCCCGTGGTGCTTCATTCCTGCCATTAACAAATATTTTCTTGAAAACTAGTGCAGTGATTCCATCGGGTTCAAAAAGATATCTGGCAACATTTATTGTCACAATAATAATAGTAAATCGAGCACTCAGGCAAAACAAATTCTGAATACATGGATCTGTGACCAGGAGCTTGAGAAAAACCAACATTTGAAGGCTTTTCTTCTGAGATCAGTGTCGGTATTAATGGATGTAATATATTGATTTTATAATGGAATGTCTCAGTCTATGGAAGAACTGCACTTAGGACAGTCTTAATGAACTGGTACTTTCTATGCACATAGGATATAGATCATGGCAAGCGAAGGTTGCACTTTGCAGGCCAAAAGAAAAAAATGGATTTTAATATGACAAAATTATGGTAATTTCATTGATATGCAGAAGCCATTTCAGCTACCCTTGCAAATACTACTGCTCATTGAGCTTGAGAAGCATACTGAAGAGGAGTGTACACGCTTACATTAAATATTCTTTCCTCATTAATTACTTATTTATCTATGGCTGAATTTCCTTCAGATGTTTAACTCTAGCATGGTAACCATTGATTTCTGGTAGGAGCTCATCGAGTATTTATGAAACAAATTATTGTAAACCATATTTCAAAGGAGCTGAGTATAAAATTTATTTTACAGTTCATATTTATAAAATGGAATTTTCTCCATTTTAAAATCTTCTCATGTTTCTTTAAAAAGAATGCTAAAGTACACTGTGAAGGCTTCAAAATGAAGGAAGGAGGGGGTGAGGCAGCAAAAGCCAGAGAGCACTCAGGGGAGGACTGTGGGAGGGAGAGAGAGAGAGCAAGGGAAGGAAAGAGGGAGAGTTGGTGTGGGGCTTGTAGTTCCACTTGTGAACAGTAGATGGCAGTAAAAACAAGCTTCCTTCACTAGTCTCAATGCATAAATCAGATTGAGCCTTCTGCTATAGAAGGCTTCTATGGATTTTCAAAGAAACAGCAAGGGCATTCTTTGTCAGTGGTGTTGGTGCAGTGTACCCACGGGACTTTTTCAAGGATAGTCAAGTGCTGCTAATAGGAGCATTATCAAAAAGGGCATCCCCGGAAGGTTGGGGAGGAGTCATGTGCCAGCACACTGCCTTAAGGTTCTTGGGCAGTTCTAATCTTTTACTGAGACAAATAAAATAGAGCTACCCTTTGAGTCAGATGATGAACTATCGATGGCTGGTTATTTCTTAAGAGACTCAACTAAGATTAGCTGGAAATTCAGGGGTATTTTTTTGACAAGAATGAAATTATTACTAAATTGCAATTTTTCCCTGTAGTGTTCAAAGTATCACTATGTTGCACAGCATCGTGTTCTCTCTCTCTCTCTCTCTCTCTCTCTCTCTCTCTCTCTCTCTCTCTGTGTGTGTGTGTGTGTGTGTGTGTGTGTGTTCTAAATTGGAAATCAAGTTTATGGAAAATATATGCATTCAAAATACTATATGTGATGGATGACTTTATAGTTCACATTTATAGAATGAAATTTTCTCCATTGGTTAATGTTTACTAGCAGAGAAGAAGGAAGGGGGAGAGAAGGAGATAGGAAGGAAGACAGGAAGAGGAGGGAGGAAAAGAAGGGACAGGAGAGTGAAGAAGAGGTGAACATGGTGAAGTAGCTGGCAGACATCATAACACGGATGAGGTAAGACTCTAGATTAAAACTCTAAGTGGCTTCATGGGCAGGTCCTCTCACAGGCCTACACAGAGAAAAGTCAATATCACCCAATCCTGTGACTTCAGATTGTTCTCTTGTAGCTGTAATTAACACCTCACTTTCTCTCCAAAACCAGAGCATTAAGACAATGGCTTAAGGGAAATTCACATAAAGCTATTGGAAAACGAAGACAGGTGTCCCATTTTATTGAATGCTGCTTTACTGTCAACCCCTGTGAGAGCAGAAATGAGCTCCTAAATGCCACAGGCCACATTCTCATCATCCCAGGATGTGTGATTTTTACAGATGTGTACAGTACTTACAGATATATGGGAAGAGTCAGTATTCATCCAAGTACATGCCACTTTCTTGTCCACTTTCTTGTTTTGTATTTTGGGAAACAACCAACACACATGCATGATCTGGTTGTTCAGGCTTTAAAGAATTAACATTATAATATGGTAACACAATGCAATCAGCCACAAGCATCTTCCACTTAGTGACAGAAACAGAAATTGCATGGACCAAAGAGCAAAGAAAACATTTCTCCTTTGGTTTTATAAGGCATGCCATTTGGGACAGCAGATTTATCTCCATAATTCTGTTGTTCTTGGTCTAGAAGGATGATAAATTATAGGCTCCTGTTGATTACATAAGCCCTGGGTTTAAAATCTATAAATGGCTTCCTGACATTTTAAGGTAAGAGTCAAATCACAAATACAGGCTCTGGGCTGCCTCTCTGACCTCTGACCTCTTTTAGCCCCTGTACAATGTGAGACATCCAATCTTAAGCCATAGACCTTCCTGGTCCTCTTGCTTGAGTGTAATTCTTCCTAATTAGCCTTGAGGGCTCAGTCTTGGGGTCATCAGAATGCCAGACAACAAGCTCCAAAGGAAGTATTGTGGTTAAACTTTATTTCTGCCATTAATAACTGCCCTCCTCAGCTTTCACACATAATGTTGCACTGATAAGAGAACAAGTGCTCCACTGAAATTCAAACACCTGAAATCTGCTCCTTATTTTGAAAATAATATTTGCCAAAGAATCCTGAAAATTACACACTTTTGTTTGAGTCTTAGTATTATTTTAAAAACAACAATAACCCCATCCCAAGCATGTGTAGATACTTGTGAATTAGAAATGACATGATATCAAAATGTAACAAATTAACACACACATACACACAGCATTATTTCAAGTACTCTACAAGGTTTGGTTCTATTATTTGTGCTAAATATCATTTATAAGACTTAAATATTTTTTAATTATCTTGAGTTCTATTTTCTTTAAACTAGTATAACTATTTGTTTAAACATATAAAATCTTATATACAATCAGAAAATGTCTTAGTTTCTATTGTTGTGATAAACAGTTTGACCAAATGCAACTTGGGAAGAAAGGAATTATTTCATTTTATGGTTCTATGGCATAAGTTCATTACTGAGGGAAGCCAGGATAGAAACACAGAGGGCAGGAACCTGGATGCAGAACCTAAGGCAGGGGCCATGGAGGAATTCTGCTTATTGTCTTGCTTTCTTATAAACTCTAGGACTATCTGCCAAGAGCTGGCACCACCCACAATAGGTTGACCCTGAAACATCAATTATCAATTAAGAAAACGGACCACAGGCTTTCCCACAAGCCAGTCTTGTAGGGGCATTTTCTCAACTCAGGTTCCCTTTTCCAAAAATGATTCTAACTGGTGTCAGGTTGACAAAAAACAAAGCAGCACAGAAAATGATATCATTCTTTTCTGTGCCCAAATTGAGTTTCGTTTGTCAATTCTTTCTATTACATACGTCATAGGCTGAAGGTTAGTATTTTTGTTTTTCAGTTTAATAGCAAAAACTCTTTCAGTTTGTGGCTGGAGAAATGGCTCAATAGTTAAGAATACTTGATGTTCTCTCTTCCAGAGGGCTTGAGTTTGGTCCCGAGAATCTAAACTAGGCAGCTGGTAACCACCTGTAGCTCCAGGGAATATGAAGCCCTTCAGTCTCTGCATATACTTGCAAATATGTAGCAGGGACACACACGCGTGTGCACGCACACACATGCACACACACACACACACACACACCACATAAAATAAACTATAAGAAAACCATTCAGTTTATAGAAGTTAATAAATAATCATAATGAAGTTGTAACTTAAATGTCCAGATGACCTGATTAATCAAGAATTAGATCATCATTTAAAGAAAATGCTTCTTCCTGGATGTTAGAGCATGTTACCAGCAAGAGTAATGTCCTCTCCTTTGTTCATGCCTCTGGCCTTGTGCTGGAAATGCAATCTCTGTGCCTATCAGCGGGGAGAGGAATACTAGAAAGAGTTTATTGACTTCACAGTGTTAGCTAGCTTCTCGCCTCTGTGGCTTCAGGGCATATTTGAACTTGAAAATCTCTATTCTTTGGAAGCTTTCTGAGGCTCAGAAGAAGGCCTCCCAGGATTGGCTGTCTAACACCTGAAAAGCTCACAGCTATTGCTCTATGCCTTTGCCAGGCATTCTTAAGAGTGCCTTGAGTTGAGACCTGAAGCCTTTGCACAACCAGCAGAGATATGACCTGCATAGCCCCCAAAGCCCAGATTTGGTCTGTGGAAGCACACTTGTGAGATGCTCTCCTCCAGTCATAATCAGAGTAGCTGAAACTACCTATAGTGGATAGAAAGGGGATTGGAGAAGACCACTAGCGCTTCACTTGAGATTCTAGACACTCCTTTCCTCATACCCCTTGCCCCCTTGTATCTGTGTGTCATCTTTCCTGAGCTTCACATTGTCTTGTGACATACTGACATATATAATAGTTGGATAATTAATGAAGAGGAGACACTAGCTATATACCTTTAGGAAGGTCATCTCCCTATATTGCGGTGTAATTTTTCTACGATACAGCTATTTTGAGATCATTAATACTCCAGTCAGTAGCCTCTGTCTGATTGTTTTGTAGTAATCCCAATTAATTAATTAGTAGATGGGCTCATTCTTTGGTCTGTCATCTGAGGTAAATAGAAGTTTATTCACTTACTAACACTTTAATGTCACATACTAACATTTTATACATATCTTTGGCCCATAGATTGTAGTCAGAAATATGTAGGGATAATCTCTTATGTTCTATTGGAAGCATCGCCTGTCAATAAAAATCTGATGGCCAATAATCTGAGGCAGGATTAGAAGGTGGTACAGCCTCTAGAGAAAGAGGACTCTGGAAAATATTCAATTGCAATTGAAAATATTCAATATTCCCCACCTGGGCTCAGACTAGGTCAGGTGTATGAAATCGAGGAATGGTAACCAGTCATGTGTCAGACATAGACTAGTGTACATGGAAAAATTGAATTACAAGCTAGTCAGAGAAGAAGCCTAACTTAAGGCCTAGTCATTAATTAATAATAGCCTC
>NW_021620661.1:1648885-1712725 GCF_004785775.1 Grammomys surdaster
AGTACATGTGTATTTTAAATTTACATACAATCCATCCTATAAATGTGGCTTGTGAAAAATAGCACATTCTCCTTCCATAAAGTGAAATTAGATCTGGGGCTAGTTTTTATTTCTCCGAAATTGGGACTCCTGTTGGATACCAAGGGCAGAATTGTATGTGTTAGTAGCACATACATCATCTTGGCAATAAGTTCTAAAACGAGCACACCTTTCCAGCAGGGGAGAATACATAATATTGCCCCTTTAATTTCTAGTTCACTCTGCTTACTAGAGCAGTATGTTATCCAGCACAAATAACCACTTGAAGTACAGATTTCCGTATTCAGGAGGGTGGGAGAACAATAATGTAGAAAGTGCAGCCTCAATGAAATCTGGAGGCAAATGTTACCCCACCCATTCTCCTTATCCATTCAGAGGCAAGGTTCTGTGAAAGACTAGACAGTTGGTGTTCACTACTCATGAAAATCCAGACCTGATCTTCTATTACAGCTTCTCTCCCTGCCTGACCATCTAGGGCAGTGGTTTTCAATCTTCCCAATGCTACGACCATTTAATGCAGTTCTTCATGTTGGTAACCCTCAACCTTAAAATTATTTTTATTGTCTTTTCATAGTTGTAATTTTGCTACTGTTATGAATTGTAAATATCTGAGTTTTCTGATGGTATTAGGTGATCCCTATGACAGAGTCCTTTGACCCTAAAGGGGTCATGACCCTCAGGCTGAGAGTCACTATTCTAGGCCTACATCTCTCTCATTCCTATTTTTCCAATTATAAATTTCCTAAATCACTGTGGTTTCTGGAAAAATCCTGACTCAGAGGCTGAAGGGTTCGTTGGCACTTCTGCTTTCTTTGCAACACTTTGTGCTGTATGGTTAGAACATGTGACTCCTTCTAGCAGTCATGCTTGATATTGTCAACTGTAAACCACATACTGACAAGCCCCAGGTCAAATGCAGCTGGAAGGAGGAAGACATTCAACTCAGTACTTGATGAAAACTGAGCTGTGTTTAAAATTTGGTATCTTTTCCACAGTCACAACTGAATCTGAAAATTCTGGACGCTCATTAGCAGAGGCTGGGTAGCTTCTGTCTTCTTGACAAGATTTGTGATCTCTATCGTGACTCTCACTCATTCCTGGGGTCCATCAACTTACAGTTGCTTTTTCTTCTCACTGAATAGTGTATTTCAATTTCTGTGCTTCTAAGCAATGTGGAAAGACATAGAATAGACTAAAGGGCATCGTATCTCAAGAAAAATGATAAAAATAATTTTCTCTATGAGAGTAATACATATGTTTGTTGACGTGCTTCAGATGTGAGCAAAGTCATGTCTGCTTTAGTGGGAGAAACCATTTCTGCTGCAATTGCTGACATGCCCGTCTCTCCTGCAGCATCTTAGCTACCATCCCATCCTTGACTCATCCCATCACAGACCCATCCCATCACTGACATGTCCCATCACCAGTTCATTCTATCCCCAACCCATCGCAGGCCCATTCTATCTCGGATTCACCTCATCTGTGACCCATCTCACTCATGACTCATCGCTCACTGACTTCCTATGAGCATAAACTCTGAAAAGTGAGGACAGAGAAGCTGGGATGTTTTGAAAGACCATAGTTCCTCTTATTTATAGGTTCGTTCAGTCTTATCTGGGCATAAATTATATGGTAGCAACTCTCTCTCTCTCTTTCTTCCTCCATCCCTCCCTCTTCTTCCTCCCTCCTTCTGTGTGTGTGTATGAGAGAGAGACAGAGAGAATTATAGAGATAGACAGACAGACAGACAGACAGACAGACAGACAGAAACAGAGACAGATAGACACAGAGAGGCAGAGAGACAGACAGATACAGAGAAGCAGAGTCAGACAGACACAGAGAGGCAGAGGGAAAGACTGACAGAGACATAGAGGGAGAGGCAGAGAGGGAAACAGAGAAACAGAAAGACAGGGAAACATTTTGCTTCCAACTCAAAACTTTCTATTTCTAATTCTAAAAATGCTTCAGTCAGGCCAGGCTGACAGTGCCATGCCAGAAGCATACCCAGCTTCAGTTTGTATTTGTCCTATGTGCAAAACAGTCCTTTGTTCAGTTGGTGATAACAATAGCTTTTGGGAAGACATGAGAATTCTGTGTCCTATCCATTCCATCCACATTTCTGAAGTTTGCATCTTTTTACGTTCTTAGAATGACTTTTTGATGTAAATAGTAGGTAATCATAAAATTAATATATTTAATTAGGTCAAATTAATGTATTATTAGCAATTTTATGACATAAAGGAACAGAATAAGAGTCGGGAGAGCTGAGACCGTAGCATAAAGCCTGTTGTACCTAAGTGTGAATGTGTGTGCATCCCCAGAAATGGCATTAGATACAAGCTAGGAAAACTGTAACTGATAGGGTCTGAGATTGTCTTAATACCATATTTATTCGCATACCTTTGCCCACATCCCCCCATTACTTTTATGAGTATGTGGGTCCCAGTTCTCCACTACTTTCAGAAATCACCCTTTAGAGATTTTTCTGACTTACTAAACAACAGTAGTTTAATAAACTACTGCAGCAACCAGTGGCAATGTTAATTAGAATTGGGATCTCCTGACATGTTTTCTTTACTTCAGCAATTCCTGCATTCCTCAATAGGGCTGTTAAGAACAGCCATTCCAAGGAGCTCAACTACTTTGGATAAAGCAATAGTTTATGTGAATGTGTGTATGTGCAAGCACCTTGCTGGTAGGTAGCGTGTGTGTGTGTGTGTGTGTGTGTGTGTGTGTGTGTGTGTGTGTGTGTAGTGGTGATTTCAGATCAGCAGAGGATGGAAACTGACATGCTAGAGAGAAGTGAGTACAAACAGCATTCTTCCTCCCTGTGTGAGGTATAGTATCAGTAATAACTCTGAGGGAAGAGGGTTTTGGATTACTCTTCTAGTATTTCTAGAAAATCATTAGTGGTCCAATGACTTATAAATTAAAGAAGAAAATAATGAAGTGTACAGAAGGAGTGGCGGTTAAAATCGGTTAATTTTCTTCTCTTCCATATCAGCAAGTCTAGAGTGTTTTCTCCTTGCAAATGCTTTCTTATTACAAACCTCATTCATCTTGTGGGAGGATAAGCTTCAGGTGGTAGTTAGCTTGCTTGAAACAGCAAAGGTGAATGGGACTTGGTTTTTCTTCTTGTCTTCACTGATGGAACTTTGGTTATTTTTCTTTAGGACATATTTGGCACATTTTAAACTCTTGCTGTTCAGAAAAATAAAACTTAAAGCATAAGAAATACTTTATCCAAAAGTACTCTGATGAAACCACTGTACCAACATTGTTCTCTGAAATTTAAAAGCAATTGTTGTCCCATATTTTTTTATTCATTATTAGCTCCACTCTTCATAAACTATATCCTGGAAAACAGTGTATTTTACTTATTATGATTTACATAGATGTGTAAACATACGGTGAATGGAAAAATATAATCTGAAATATTTTGAACTTCTGAGTAACTTCCATAGATCCAGAGTCTTGCCCTGTGAGACTGTGCCACTTACTGGGCAGCGTCTTTAGGTTGTTTCTTTCCCAGGCTCCCACAAGAAAGTGCAAACCAAAAGAATGGCAGTGTGTTGTGCTTCTCCTTTCTAATGAATTTCCAAACTCCTCTCAAATGACTGTAGACACAGTAATGTCCTTCTTGGTTTACAAAGGTCTTTGGAGTCTTTGGGCTTGGAATGACACAAACCAAACAGATGCTTCCTGAGCCTGAGACAGAAGAACTTAGAAACTTAGAACACAATTCCCTTAAACTTTGCACTTCTTAGAAAGGCAGGACAAAGGCATAAGGCATATGTTTACCAGTTTCTGGGACACTTACTGTTAACTGAGAGTCTGATCATTAACTACAGAATTCTGTCATTTCTGTTCACAGTCTAGATTATTTAAAGTTCTAAATTATGGGCTCTCTGGATTCTATCTCAACTCTCTTCTCTTTCATGTCTCCTCTCTTCCTAATGACAGCTCATCCAGTCTATGCTTGCAATCATTCCCAAGTTCTCTAGTTCAAGACTGAAGTGCTACTGAATCTCATTAGTTCCATGTCTGCAATTCTAACTCTCCACTGGCCCCTTGCTTAGACATTAAGAAGTGTTTTCAAATTAACCCGCAGAATTCAAGCTCCAACTTTCTCAATGATCCCTCGCTCCATATCTCAGATATACTCTCTGTCTCGGCAAATGCTCCTCCTGTCACTAAAACTTAAAGTCATTATTGGATGCTTCACAATGTAAGATAAGCCACATTATTTATTTCAAAATCAAACCATCGTGTGTTAATTAAGTGCCTAAGGTTACGCAAGTTCATTTTCTCTATTAGATGTATGCTTTCTCTTTTACGGAGAGAAGAAAGGGTCTTGCTTCCTTAGGGAAGTCTCTTTCAGTTTCAGTCAGCAGTTGGTCTCACAGTTATCTTTCTAATTCTGAGCAATTGGATGGAAGTGAGAAGACTACTGGGGCATGCTGCCCCAAAAGTTAGTTTTCAACCCAGTGCTGTGAAAAAGAAAAAAAAGAATCTTTAAGAAAAGCAGAGCAGAGTTATGAGCAGGACAGACAGCTCCGAGGACATGATAGCATCTAGGAACAGCTGTAGAAAACCTATAGCTATACACCTCCAGACTCAGTGCCAAAGGCGCTAGTAATATTCACCTCACGATAGACTCTTGACTTGTGCTTTATTGTAGAAGTATATCCAATTAATATGTGGGGTCCTTTAGAAGCTTATCTACATTAGTAGAGTCCCACTAAATTATCTGCAGTTCTTTACAGTAAACACATTTTTTTGAACCCTGTAGATTTTCAGGTTTCATCAGAAAGTGTGCCATTTTCTTTCCCCTCATCCTGGTGAGCTTCTAGAAATTACTCTCTTATCAACCAAAACACCTGATTAATCCTTCCAACGTCAAAGTCTCCCAGGTAGAATTAACTGATTTCTATTTCACATCTTAATTTTTATATCAACTTGACTGAGCTATGAGATGTATATATAATTGGTAAAGCATTATTTCTGCCTGTATCCTTAAGGGAGAGTTTCTGCAAGGGATGAATATTAGAATCAACAGAAAATCATCTTCACTAATTTGAGTAAGCACCATGCCATCCAGTGAAGGTCTAAATGGAGAAGGACAGATCCTGTCTCTCTCCTTGTACTGAGATAATCTATTCTCTCCAAACCTTGGATATTAACAATGTAATTTTAAACCTCTAAATTCAGACTGTGGCTCGCACTACTGACATCATTTGAACAGCATTATGCCATGGGTTTTCCTGGACCCTTTGCTTACAAATACCTGATCTGGATCTTCCAAGCTTCCATGATGATGTGAAGATATCCTTCATAATAAATCTCTTTCTGGACAAACATATCTATTTGTTCTGTTTCTTTTGCAAACATGACTGAAATAAATTAGTTACATTACATTATGATGATGTACTTGCATATCAATAGACCTTTAATAACCAATGAAAGAATATTTGATTGATCGTTTTGATCCCTCTCCCAAAGATGCTGGCTAAAGTATCACAGGTTCTCAGATAACATTTTTGGTATTTATAAAATAAGTCTGGGTTCTAAGTATATCACTCACATATTTTAGGTAGAAATTATACAATTTTAGCTGTCTATAAAATACTGATAACTCCAAGTTAGTTATTAGCTATAGTTAATAAAGAATAGTTGTCTACTATTCTTATTGACTTATTTTGTTTTTGAAGTACTGTACAAGGTAGTCCTAAATGTTTTTTTTTTTTTTTGACAGCATGCACAGGTAGTCCTAATTTCACTTCTAGTTGTTATTACAAACAACTTAACAAATGCAAATTTAATAGGAAAAGGTGTGTTATATCTCACAATACCAGGTTAGCAGGTACTTGAAGCAGTTATTAACAAACAAAGTTAAAAGAAAATGAATGTATGCATGCTGACTACTCACCTCACTTGATCTACTCATACACTGCTTAGGGTCCAAGTCAAGGAATGGTGCTACCCTCAGTGGGCTGAGTCTTCCCATATCAACTGATACAATCAGGACAGTCTTCCATAAGCTAACCTGGTGTATACAGTCCCTCAGTGACACTCTTTCCAGGTGATTCTAGAGTGTGTCACATTGACAAGTTAAGACATCTCATACACCTATGGCCATTTTTCCTTTAACATAAATACCATCTATAATTTCTACTAAATGAATAGAATTTTTATTCTGTTAGTTTCTAATTTGTGCTATAAGGTGAGTTCTTGACAGTGTACACGGGATGGTTCCACCATCAAGCTTTACACAGTTTTCTAAATCCAACAAGCTATGTCTGGGTCTTTTCCCAGAAGCATCCCTCTGCAAGTACAAAGATCATCGGCCCTCCTATATTTTAATTTACCTCTGTCATAGAGTAGATAGGTTAAATTCGTGTAAATTGCTATCCTAGATGAGTATTAAAGTCGGAAAAATAAACATGAAAAGATTGGTCTTTTCTTCACAGAACTCACTGATTACTCACTGTTTATTTTAATTGACAGCTCTCTGTGAGTCCAACATGTAGATGAATCAGATCAAAGCAAACATATGCTGCTTTAAAATTTTTGATGTTTAATAATACTTATCAGTTAATCATGCAGGGGGTTGCATTGCATATTTTAATCTCAAGATGTGAAATTGAAAGGTACGTTAGTGTTTTCTCCTTTGGTTTGGATTTGAGAACTTCGTACATGTTACGTGTCCAGAGACTGTGTAACTAAAAACAGCTTCTCCCTCTAGTGTCTTTAGATCATTATTGGTATATTTCTATCCTCAGCTTTGCTACGATTTGAATTATACGAGTTGCCTATGGTTTTGTTTGTTTGTTTGGTTTTTGTTTTTGTTTTTTAGAAAAAGAACCACAAACATTAAATCATGCATTTTCATAAATTGAAGTGGCTTGAGTTTAAGGCCTGTAATCATTTTTGAAGACATTTGTTACAAAGTCTTTCCTAATTGTAGACTGTTGCATGGTAGGGCTTCAAGAAACATCCTTTCCCTTGCCATCTCTATGACTACCTGTACCATGGTATTCTGCGTGGGTCTACCCCTTAATGTGTATGTTTGGGGTGCTGGTCTGAGTGGAGGTGGACCCATCTGAGGTGATGGTTTCCTAAGTGATATCTGCCCACGAGAAGTGTCTTAGACTTATAAGGCCATATGGATAGACAGGGTTGTGCTTACCTGAACTATGGTTTCCTGCCAACAAGGTGGGGCTCACAGAGCATCTGCCCATTCTGCTGGTGACCACAGGTGGACCAGGTGTTCCATCCCATTCTTGAGCTTTCACTGGCTCTCTAGAGGAAGATGCTCCATGATGACCTCTCTCTTTGCTGTCCAACTTTGGCAATGGCTCCGTGCTGTGGCTTCGAACTTTCAGCTCCTCTGTGGATTCTGTGTATTAACAAAATTACTTGTGATTTAAGAGTGAGATGCACCCTCAACTAATTTTTAGAAATGATTGAATGTCTTTCTAAACTACTTGTAAGATACTGTTGAAAACCCGATTGTACTGGACACTCTGGTATTTAAAATATAGCAGAGAAATAAGTCCTTTGGGGGATTTTCTTTCTCTCAAAGATGGGGTATTTTAGTACCATCAGTAAGGAAATAGTTTTCTTTTTTGATACAAAATACGTCGGTGACTCTTGGGTCTTCTTTATTAAGTCCCCCCTTGTTTTCATCTTTAAGGGATTCTCTTAAGGAGCCTGTTATATTCTTTCCTATTTTATATTCACTCATCTTTCCTTCACTCTACTGTGGCACAAATTCAACTCAACCATTCTCTAGGACAGCTTTTCCTAAGAAAGTATAGTTTATTAGCTGAAAGATTTAGCATAACTCTTAATAACCAGCAAATCATCTACCACTGTTTTTTATATATTCAATTATTTTTGTTCACAGACCCTTCCTTTTCTTGTATTCCATTCTATGTCAACATCCCTTTCTGTGTCATGCATAATCTTCTTTTTCAACACATTCTTTATTCACTGGTGTTCCCTAAGCCACTAGCTGAGACACTGTTGTCATTCACTATAGATTACTTATATAATCTTTATCCTTCTGGTTTCAACAACAACAAATTCATTTAATCTTAATGATTTCCCAAACTCTTCATCAAAAGACAAGCTTTTTCTCCTTGGTTTTAGGTTCAATCCTAAATCCAATGGATGCCTCATAGATACAAAAAATTAACATTTCATGTAATGTCCAAATATGTATCACTCAACTAATGGCTCTTTCTGTCCATCCATTCATCCATGGTAAGAAATTACCTGTTCTGGTCTTTGACTGTTAAATCTTAAATCTAAATCTGTCAGTCAAAAGAATCTACAGACTGTTTATGAGTCTTTTTCTCAACTTTCTCTACTTGGTATCAAGCCTCTTTCAACAACCCAGATTCAAGCTATAATTATGTCTCTTAATTTGTCACAATGGGCTTCCTTGACTTAGTCTGCAGCACACCAAGGTACAAGTCACATCATTCATTTATGATGCAAATGTGATCATCATGTACTTCTGACAGAAATAGAGGAGTCTCCTACTTACAAACTAATAACTGAGTTCCTTTAAGAGTCTCTGACACATTGGCCTCTCCTTTCTTTCTAACCTGATGCCCTGCTAATCATTGCATCCAAGAAACAATGTCAAAATGGCCATAGCCTTGGTGACATTCCTCCACACCTGCTTGCTGCCTTTGACAATGTCAACCTCACCTCTGACTTTAAATGTTGTCTTTGCGCTAGTTGAGCAAATGAACTCACACATAGTGACTTCATTTCAATGGCTTCTGAAGCTTCACCATTCCATTGGCCATGCCTTCCGATCATCTGTATATTAACATACCATATTATCTTTCCACATGTTTACTTTGCCCCCAAACCTCAAAGTTTTGAAAGCCACATGCTTGGCTATTTGTTGTTGTTATTGTTGCTACTGTTGCTGCTGCTGTTGTTTTGTTTGTGTTTGGTTTGGTTTAATGTTCTCTGAACTGTTGCCCCTAGCAGTAAGCATCCTGTCTAACACTTACTTTACTTAACTCACAAAGCAGGATTGGTAGCTCTTCAAATATCTTTCTACCATGTATAGGCAATATAGTATGTCTACTAGAACCAGAGACTCAAATAACAATGAATTTCCTAAAGTGGCATGAACTTGGTAGTATTTTTTAAAAAATTCTAATGATTTAATGATAATGATGATGATAAATAAAATTCATCAAATTAGACATTTAATTCATATAAAGATTTTTGATAAACAATAATAAGTTTAAAATGTGTTTTGTCTACTTGTCTTTTAATTTAGCTTTAAATATTCATCAGCTTTCAACAAGGTTGATCACAAATGTCATGTTTGGTCCCCCATTATCTTGTTGTATGGGGGAAAGTACAGGCATCTATGTATTGAGCAGCAATGGTCAGGGTTCGTAGGGCCTCACAAGGCAGAGTGAGCAAGCAGTAATTATAGACAGAACAGGGAAATGGTGGACAGAAATAGCACACTCAGCTATAAGGTCTGATTTGGACATGTTGTGGTAGTTGCAGCCCGTGATTGTCTGAAAGTGAGGGGTCAACACTCTGCTATTTGCACAAGGGGATGCTGTTAAGTAGGGGTGCAATTGTTTACACACAAGTTAGATGATAGGAGAGCACCTGTGGGCCAGATTTAATTTCACATTTTTTTGCTGTTCTGCTCTCGCATTCCTCTGCCTGCTGTGCACGTCTGCCAAATGAAAGCCCTGAATAAACAGCCCTTTGTTCTCATCTGTCTGGTCTCCTTTTATTTTCACATTGCTCTAGCCCCTTCCAGCTCCAAGAAGCGACCAGCTATATAATTACAAGCATTGCATTGTATGACAGGAACAAACCAGAAGGGTAGTTCAATGTAACAGCAATATCAGAAAGAGGCCATGTCTCAAAGACACCTGTTATAAAGTTAGATTACAGTTATACTGCACTCAAATGGAAGAAGTCAAAATATTTTAATGATAACATATTTAATCATAATCATTAGAACAAGGCCATTTAACCAACACTTGCTGTTCAGAGCTCTGAGACAAATGGAATTAAAGGAACACCAGACAAGATCAACATAGGTCATTTCCTAGCTGTTTATTAATAGCCTCAAACAAAACATAACTGTGACTTCAGAGTATCATGGCTTCAAATCCAAGGACCTCTTTCACCTGTATGTCTCTTCCACAGAATAATCCAACCCAGGCTGTAATCTGCATATGAAATAAAACTCCCTTCCTTCCCTCTGTCTCTTCTTTCCTCTCTCTCTTTCTCTCCTTCTGCCACCTTCTCTCTAATAACTTGTCACATATACAAGAGCCCCTGGAGTTGGAACTTGTCCAAATATAAATAAATGGATAAAGAATCCAAATTTAAAGCAGCATCCAATGCTGCCTTTTTCCATACATTTTAAATACGAAAGGGGAAGATTTGTGTGAAGGCAGCTCTGACAAAGTCAGTCTCTTTGTTCTTATTCAAATCACTCTACTGCAGATCTCAGTGGAGTGTCATTTAGTCCTCAAGCCTCAACTGTTTAAAAGCCCAATACAGCTTCAGAAACAAAGAGGACCATCATTTTACTTCTTTGTGTCTTTCTCTGTTTGTAAGTGCCAAGGGTTCATTTCAGTGAATGTTGGCAGATGATTTTAGGGAAACAAAATGAGTGAAGAGTCTGTGATGTTCAGGATTAAATGTGTGTACCTTCATGCATGCCTCTTGATTAGAAGCAGAGACAATATATTAGTAAGAAAATCGTAAGTATATTCTTGAGCCTTTATTTTGTAATAAGTCTGTTTCCTGTTTACATATTGAACTGCTTTCAAAAACCAAGTAAGTTTTCTTGTTAAAATATAGAACTCCACAAAATTACTGTCAAAAAAAGATATGTGGAAAGTGGACCACTGAGTTTATTGGACTAAGACAATTGCAGTAAGAACTATGCAATTAAGAAATACTGCAGGCTCAAAGAATTCTATTCAGGAAATAAGAACAGCTACTCATATCCAAATATTTTAATGTTGTTTAAAGCCATTTGAAACCAGTATTGAACCTAGTAACATAAACTGTCCATAAGACCCTTCTCATACACTATGTAGAAACTCTCTACAGATTCTGTGTTCTGCACATCATATTCATCCAAGAAACAACTGTGTTAACGCTGACCAGACAATTGATAAAGTATAGTTACTTATTTCTTATATTTCTATAGTCTGAAATCCAGGACTGGAAGAATCACAATTACTGAGAGACTTCAATGTGTCATCATCCCTTGAAGGTAGAATGGAAAGAGAACAAGCAAGAAAGGAAGGAGAGAAGGAAAGAGGGAGGGGAAGAGAGGGAGTGCAATGAGAAAACAGTGAAGAACAAATATAGAAAAGAGAAATATCGAGAAGCAAACATACTCTTTTATAAGAAATACCTTCTCATGGTAATTAATACACATAATTAATCCATACCCATAACAATTCATTCACACCATTCTCAGAGAAGTTCTGAAGACTTTATCCATCATTACTACTGATAGATGATAGGACACATACCAATCACAGCAGTATGCTTGTTTCTGAAGCAAACCAGAAACAACTTCTTAGCTTCTGTCTGGTTTTGATTGTTTGTTTGTTTGTTTGTTTGTTTTAGATAAACACCCTCATGAATCCATAGTGATCTCATTTGTCTGCCCTTGGCCATGTCTTTGTTATAACACAAATGAACTTTCATTCTGTCTGTGACCCTGACCTAAACTCTAATTGCATGTTATTATGTCTTTCAAAACAGTGCTGTGTAGAGCTGAGTGCTGCCAGACAGAGACGGTTTACCTATGAGTCTAGACAAGCAGGAGGTCCTCCTGTGACCCTGTCATCTCAATTTCTATATCTCTAGGGAAACAGAGCAAAAGCTCTTCTGTCTCCACAATCAAAGGGCAGTGGGGATCAGGGGCAAATTTTTGTTTTTCATCATTTCTTCACTCTTGTGTGAACCTGTCATTTGGGGTCAGTTTTGACATCCAACGGATATCTTCTTTTCAAGTATATATATACAGAAAGAGAATAATAGCTCAGAAACGTGCAGATCTGATGTTTAAATAAATCAGAAAGTCCAAGTTTGTTTTTAAGAAGGTAGTCAGTGTAATACCTTGGTGTACAAGAAGAGGCATGCTGAAGCAGGGTTTAGTATGCATCAAAGCCTAATGAGATACTTGTTTTCTTAAAGATGGGGTCTAATGTATCCCGTGGTTGCTGACCAACCTGCTCTGTAGGCACAGACCTTGAACTGGGTTTCCCATCTCTACTTCTCAAGTGCCGAGATTACAGGTGTGTACCATATCAAGATATATGAGATACTGGAGATGTACACTACTCAAGTGCTCGATCAACTGAGCTTGAATATTAGCCCAACTCTAAACTTCTGAAGCAGGAGAACACTTCAAAGACTGTGCAACTCACCCAAGCTCACAAAATGACAAATGGCAGCAACCTCATAGAGAACTGGGGTACCATGCCACCACTTAGCTCAGCACCCTAGAACTCTGCTACTGACTTAGAAATGAATTGTTCTTTCTCTCATGGGTGTAGTAAAATCAATTTAACAATTATTTAACAGGAAATTTTACATATTCTTCAACTTTGGACCATGTTTGTCCGTAAAGAAATTATTTAGTTGTTCAAGCAGATGACTTAAGCCTGTGACAGTTATCCTGAGGTATAACCACCAAGTTATCTGCATCTAAAGACCATTCACCAAGATCACCAAGCAGCATAGAAGTATCTAATTATTATGGTAAAGCTTGCATCAAGAAAGCCTAACAGTACAGGGTAATACGCTCGAATAATGCCACTTACACTTGCCTTTGTGTTCCTGGCACGAAAGCTAAGATCTCTGGGCAGAAGCTACTCACAAAATCCACATACCCTCTCTCTGGATGAACTGAATCCATCCCTCCAGCACTTCTTCTAACAGGGAAAATGACATAACCCTATTCTAGCCAATAGCAGATGAGGGAAGAGTGACTGCTTCTTCCAATTTTGCTCCTAAAAGTTGCCACAGTATCTTTAGGTTATTCCTTCTTCTGCATTACAAAATTTGTTGAAGTCTTAAGAGCTGGCAGAGCCTACACATGGAACTTTCCATTAACAGAAGCTCATCATTTCGTCTATTAATTGATTGTAACCTCATCTGTGATAAAATTTTGGTCTGGAACATGCATGACCCATGGATCCATTGTATTGCCTTAAACCATTCATTTTGGAGTTTGTTATTTTTGTAGCATTCAGAATATCCTAGCATAGGATATAACATGTTAGTTCACATTCCACCGCCTATCCTATAAAAAGCAGTCTAAATGTAACATTGCTGAATTTCTAATGAAAGAAAAGATTTTCGAAGTACACTGACAGGAACATTAAAGAACAATGAGATTAGGTAGGTTGACAAATAAACCTCAGAAAATTTGGCTGTCAGGATGGCCCTTGCAGCACATGCCTGGAGGCTTAAGTCAGATCGCAGTGACCCACAGGAATGGAGAGAACTGATTCTCAAATATTACCATCAGGCCTCTGTACATTTGACATGATACAGATGAACACACATGCCACCCCACAACATTCACAGAAAGCTCAATATTTCAACATCGTTTTCCTCCTTGCCTTACTTCTAAGGAAATGTCTTTATGAGATGCATAATCTCTGATGGATATTTAAGAAGTACTTTAAATGCCAAAGTTTTAATAAATTTATATCAAAGAGACATTATATATGCTGGATGTATTTTACATTGATTATATGCAACAAACTTGAATGAGGGTGGTACCACACATCCAATTCTTTACAGTTGTCCATCCGACTAGCAACAAAGAGGTAGTTAAATAAGTCTGGTTTCTGTCATCTTAGAAGTCAACATAAGATTCTTAGAAAATATTGAACATTTCAACATGAAAATAATTTAGACATAAGCTACATATTAAGGAAAGGTTAAACATAAGCTAGATTTTCCTGTGCTGGTGTGGACCTGTGATGATCTGTAGTAGATATTCTGCTCATTTCTGTATCCCCCTGTGAGTCAGAGGAAGCAATACTGACCACATTTTAGATTTCCCAAATAAAGTGATAGAACTGAAACAAAAATATCCCTAAAGATCCCTCTAATTTTCACATGCCTGTACCTCTATGACAGTTATAGAGAAAAACAAAATACCCAAGGCTTCAATAGTGCCATAACTCTGCTTTAAATATTCTTCCCTCCAAAACACACATGCCTTATTCCATCTGTCTAGATATTTTCAAATCAGGCATTCTGATTTTGATCACTTAAACAATGAACTAATATCATGACCACCATGGGAAAGAGACTCTCTAAGACAGAAAAAATAAAATTATATAAAGTAATACAGAAACCAGGTTCTGATAAGATTCATAAGTGGAGATGGTCACTGCCATGTGACTTCATCATCCTCATTGTAATGACAAGGAAAACAAAGCTTGTTCAGGATTTACTACCAAGAAACACCTGATTGGTGATCAATTAGGGGTGGATGTGACCTCCCGTTGGGCTTACTGAAAACACTGTGTTGACTTTAATACTTTGGCGTACTATCGTTTCTTTCTAGGATTGTATTCCTTCATTTCTGGCTATGTTGTGTAATACCAAAGTGGACCACTTTTAAAGTCCATTGCAAATCTCAAGTACCATCACGCTTATTTACATGTTACTATCACTTGGTTACATATACTTGATCTGAGGAAATTGCACCCTCTTCCCTTGGCATCACCCTGTTTGGATTTTGTTTTGATTCCTTTTCTATTGCACCTTCATAAAGGAGTGAGAAGCCTGTCAAGCCATGTATCTCTGTCGGTCAGACTATACGTAAAACTACGTTGCTTCTGCTGATGCAGGACCCAGAACTTCCTGCACGAAGAGTTCTGAGATGACTTCCAGATCCTTGACCACCCTTTCCCCCAGAAAGCCACTGTTGTGTGAGAGTCAATACCCAGACACACAAAAAGAAGGTAAGTCAAAAACATGAGAAATGTCCAGCAATATCAAACAGCATAGGCCAGACTTTCAACAGTCAGGTAAAGGGGCAAGGTTTTGGGATCCACAATATATTTTCTTCCTGCTAAAATACATGTCTATGGGAAGGAGTTGTACCTGAGCTTATGTATAAATAAGCAACAGAAGCCAATATACTTTGAAAGCATCAGAACCCAGTTCTCCTACCACAGGAAGACCTGGATACCCTAAAACACCTGAAAAGCATGATGCTGATCTAAAATCCTATCTCATGAAGATAATTGAGTCCTTTAAGGAGTTTATTTCTTGTTTTTATAAGCGGGGAAAGATGATTTTATTGAATTTGAAGAAAATTTTATCCAGGAGAATTAAGCAAAATCAATCAAAATGAGAACATACACAGTTACCCAAATCAGAGGCTCGTGATCATGTCTGCTTTATCTCTGTCCTCACAAAACTCACAGAATGTCCGAACATGAGTATGCCACCAAGTTCTAGCCTATCCTTTGCAATGGTTTGTGTAGTCCTAAGATGCCAAGAAGCAGGGCTAGTAAATATTCACTCATGTTTCATCTTTACAAACAACTTTTAGTGTTTATATTCAATGCAAGTGAACTTATGGCAATTTGCAAAAGGAAGAATTTCTATGTGTTTGGAATTAGTATTCAACAGAACCTAAGTCTATTACAGAAGTCTTGTTTTGTGTGCATGTCTCCCTACTAATTTCCATTGCTTTTTAAACTACAAATCTAACCTGACCCGACTAAATTTTGAAACAGTTGGATATTTTCTTGCCTAGATTGAAGATAGGTGCTTTTTATGCAGAATGGGTGTTTATACAGAGTGCTTTTAGCTACTGCCCATATCCAGGACAATCCAGCACCTAAAGTATAGATGAAATGGAATAAAACTCTGGAGAAGTAGCAAGAAGATGAACAGATTAAAAAAATTACATGGCTATAATTTGGGTTATTCTTATTTAAGAAATTCAAAAATACTTGGCTTCATTTAAAGAGTCTCTGCTTACTAGTGTCATGAGAAAAACAATACAATAATTATCTGTTAAAAGGAATTCAAAGACTGATTTTTTTTTATAAAGAAAAATGGAGAATTCTACTGATGTCTCTGTCTACCCTCTCTGTTTTTGTCTACTTTTAAGTGATCAAAGCAGATGAATCCTTTGAACAGTTGGAGACAAAGAAAATGACTAGGGGATGGAAGTAAGGCCTCTGTTAAAAATATTTTAAAAAGCTAGACTTTGGTGCCTGAGAGTGATTTTTTATATCATCAAGACTAAGTTATTCTGTGTTAGAAATTACTAGTAAGCACTTATGAATCATAATCAAGGCTCCTGTTGCATTGGTTAATCATATAATTTAGAAATGACCTAAATGTTCTTGAAGGATACAAAACCTATATTATAAACCAGAACATGAATTAGCATCTGCAACGTGGGAACTGTGTGCAAAGAGCCCACCTTCTGGGAACTTTGATGTCTGGAGTCTCAACTAAAGTCTAGTATAGTGACAGTGTTGAAGAATTGTCTTTCTAGTTATAAGCCCCTGGAGTACCAGCTTGGACTTAGCCCCTAATTAACATCCAGGCCTTGGGAAGACTGCTGCCCTCTTCTGTGCATCCATGTGCTTATCTGTCAATGAGGCATTGAGACTCAAGTGTCTTCAAATCCAGTATTCTCAGGGTAAGTGCTAGAATAGAGGCTACAATAGATACTCTGATTCCTGAATACGTATTAGAAAGGTTTGGGGATAGGGTTTATTTTAAAAGCACTTCACACGCTACAATTAAATTGAAATTTCTAGAGTCGGTCCTCAGTATGGGTGTTTTTAAAACTCTTGGTTATTTCTAATATGAAGATTCAGAGCCACTGTTTAATATTATGGGAAGATTTTTATCACTGTTTAAAATAATTTGGATTGTTAACTTGGCTAGGTCTTTTTCTTCTATGGTCTTAGCTATTTTTAGATAAAATTATCCTAATTATCCTCTTTTTCTCAAGAGAATGGAAAAAGTAAAAACCATAAGAGCTGGTCTATTTCACATTTTAAGAACTTATTTTTCCTTTAGAAAGGGGTATAGGAAGAGAAGGAAAAATGCTTGATTACTTTAAAATTGAAGATAATCTCTATAATTTATTTCTGTTATGATTAGCCTTCCAATTCTTATAAAAGGCAAGATAAGGCTGCCAAGTCTAAGAACATACAAAGTCACTTAGTGGTGTGAATGGTTTCTGATTATTTCATTGGTTGCTTCAGCTATGCTCTCTCATTTGAAAAAAAAAAAGCAGACCAACTCTGAAAAGAAGACAATTTCATTATGTCGATGTCAACCATTAGGAGATAAAATATTCATATGGCCTAAGACAGACAAGAAGCATCTCTCTCATCATTTCCCAGGATGTTCAGTCTTGCATGCCTATGTATTTTTAAAAGAAAGGTCATAGTTCAATTCTTTTAATTTGGAAGGAAAGGCAAGGTTTTTCCGCTGGTAAGTGGGAAGTGTGTGGGTAGTTGAATGTATGCACAGGTGCAATCAAATTTAATTAAGCCTCAAATCATTTTAACAGACAGATGGGACAAAAACCCTCGTCTTAAAAGAATTAGAAACATTTAAGCACTAAAAATATTAATGTATGAGAAGAAAAATATCACCTCTTTTCTTCCTGAAAGATGTGACTCTGAAAATACATTCATAAGCAAATATTAAATGCTAAGAAGAATGGCACCCCACCCTGAACAATAAGCAGAGCTTTTAATGGCAGCCAAAGCAAAGATACAAATGGAAGATACTAGAATCACAGCTACTAATGGCCATATTTGAGGGACATGAAAATGACATTCATATGAAAAAATCTACAAAAAGGATACAATGAGGTTCCAATGATAATACAACTGATGTCACCAGTAGCAAAACTGTGTTTTTCCTGATTTCAATTTACCAGTTTTCTAGAAAATGTGGTTGGAGAATATATGGGTGTTTTGGAGCTATTCTAGGACAATAAAATATGCCAGAGTATCTTAGGGGAGAAACACACATAAAAAATCAATAGGGGAGTTAACCTGATTTGATATTTCTCCACAAAAGGACATTTTGAATGAATACATTTAAGATAAAAATCAACCTACTGACCAAACCAATAGAAATATATAGATATGTATGTAATATTTATTTTTCATGATTATAATATAATTATACAATTTCCCCTTTTCTTTTACTCCCTCCAAACCCTTCCTTGCTCTCTTTCAACTTTATAGCCTCTTTATTCATTAATCATTAATTTTTGTTATATACATGTGTGCATATATATATATGTACATGTATTTTTAAATACATAAATATAACCTTCTCAATGTATATAATGTTACTTGTATATATGTTTTCAGGACATTTGGAATAAGAATAATTCAAATGTATATGTCCAATTAGTGTAATTTTCTCTAGAGAAGAGTATTTCTCCTACTCACGAGTTCCTTAGTTGCTTGTAGTCCTTTTTGTAAAGTTGAGGACCTGTGATACTAACAGTATGTTATTAATTATTTGAGAATGTCATTCCACTTACTTTGATCACATTTATTCTCCAAGTCCTTCTAGTTCTACTCCTATACTATAGCCAGCAGTTTCATGCTCATTTTCTCTGTTTCTGACTTTCCTTTCTTACCCACTCCGACAAACACACATGCAAACACACACAAGCACACACATACACGTGCACACATTCATGCAGAACTCTCTCTTCTGAATCAGTTAGCAAAGGTTAATAGCTCCACACCTAGGGATAGGCCTTCTTGCCCACTTTCTTTCTCACATGCTGCATTTGGGGGTTGGGGTTTAGGCCTTGTACAGTTGCTGTGAGTTAATATGTAGAAAAGTCTTTTTGTGTCTAGAAATCCTGTTTCCTAGAGGTCAGCTTCATGACTCATGTCACTAAAGGTTTTAATCTTGTTTTATCTTTCTTCATAATTAGTTAGTAGCAGACGTCTTTGGGGGGCAAAATCAGTCTAATTGATTAAAAAAAAAGGCCTGGGGGAGCGGGTTCTGCAGTTCAGTCTTTGGGATTTATATTCATAGGTTAAAAAAGCAAAGACTGGGAAGAAAAAAAATTCTGGGAAAAAAAAAGGTTAAAAAGAAAAAGACATAGGCCAGTACAGTACTTGCAATATAAGACTGTTCAGATGAGGCCAAGACTATATTCAGATCTTCCCAGTGGATGCAGACATGAGCCCCAAGTCCAGGAAAAGTGCCAGGAGAACCATAATGATACACTGGGAGAAAGAGAACCAGACTGGTTTCTAAAGTGTTCAGTTGTAAATTGCCTCTCCTCTTTCCTGCATTTGTCTGTGAAACAAAAGTTTTTTTTATCTCTATAACATCCATGACTCAACATCCTCACATGCCCAAGCGATATGACTTACATGGACACTATCTTGAGTATGTATTCCTCTAAGGATGACATGTTAATGGCTAATAAATATATGCAGAATAATCAGCATTTTAAATCATTATGGAAATACAACACAAACCTAAAATACTAAACTTCATAATGAATAAGATTTTTAAAAAATAAATTAACAAGAGATTGCAAGACTGGAGGAATCGAGAGTATTGTACATTACTGGTGGGAAGAGAAAATACTATTCACTTCACAAATATCTGGAAGTTCCTCAAAAATAAACAGACTTGCTACATGACCCAAGAATTTCTTCCATTCTCAGAGGCTAAAGTCTTGGTCCCATCAGATTGTTGTGTATCCAGGTTCCTCATGGCATTAGTAACACAGTGAGGAGATGGAAGTATCCCATAAGGCCCTGATGAATGTACAGATAACAGTGCTGTATACGTGGACCTTGAAAAGAAAGAAAACTCTACAGGGTTGTGTCTGGAAGACATTGAGCTGAGCAAAGTATTCCAGGAACAGAAGGGAAAAACTTTATGCTTGGATTTATTTGAGTTAGTCAGAGTGGTCTGAAAAAACTCGAACAACAATTGGAATGGTGTGAAGACAAGATGAATGGTTACTGTTTTGTGAAATAGAGTTTCAGTTCAGAAAGAACATCAAGAACAAAAACAAAACTACAACAGCAACAAGGAAACATCTCCGGAGATGTTCAATGGTGATGGTTGCATAATGTGGTAATTTACTGACTGGTGTCCAACTACATACTTAAAAAAGTATTAAAATCAGAAGTTGAATGTTACATAGACTTTACCATAGTATGTGTATTTGTACTTACGTGGGTCAAAGGAATGACATGAACAAATGACAAGCAATAAAGCTGATTCCTAACTTTGTTGTTTGGATTTCAGCTATAATAGAAATTACTGGGCCTTTAAAGACTCCCATAAAGGCTCAATGCCCCATTGTAGGGGAACAATGTGAGGAGGGGGAGGTGAGAATGGGTGGGTGGGTGAGCACCCTCATAAAAGCAGGGGGGAGGGAGGATGGGATGGGGGTTCCAGAGGGGAACCCCCTCTGGAAAGGGGATAACATTTGAAATGGAAATAAATAAAATATCCACTAGCAAATATATAAACGTATGTTAATATTATAAATATAGTCCTGCAATCGGAAAAAAAAAGGCTCCCATCATAGATGGACTTAGTAGCTGAATTTCGCTCTTTCCCATCAATCTCTCAATCTAGATTAATTATGATGACGTTTAGAAGGAGGCTAAACTCTGTGATCTAGGGCCAAAAGTTCATACTAACCCTCTCTGTGAGTGCTCATTAGCCTTTGGTGAGCACCTTACCTGCTCCTTCTATGAGAGCTTCTGCTCTGATGCAGACTATTTGCTGCTTAGTCAAGAAGGACCATGGCTTCTCCATTTAGCTAGCACTGACCTTGTTCCTACTCTGAAGACCCTGGGGCACTAAATATCTGAAAGTCATCTGCAATATGGTTGTGTGAAAGGAGCAGAGGGCTTAGGCTTTTGTTCTCCTCCAGCGATGGACTTAACTAGAAGCCACTTCATTTGTCGCTGAACTCACTACTCCCCGGGGACCCATAACTGTGGCATGACTTCACTTCTAGAACCTCACAATTACTGTAGCCTTCTCTGGTGTTAGACTAGCATGAAGGAAAGAAAGGGAGGGAGAGAGGGAGAAAAATAAGGGGAGGGGATGAAAGGGGATTGAGGGAGGGAAGAAGATAGAGAGGAGAGAACTGATAACCTAAGCCAGGGAAACATATTTAACACCAACACAGATTATGAGCTGGCTCCCTTAAATGTCAGCTGCTTACCAGTTCTTTGAAGCTCTCCATTGATTTCACAAGGAACTAGGTCAGGACTGCTTTTAAATGGGGAAGCCTTGTGCTGAAGGTTCCATTTTACTGTGAGGGGTGGATATTAAAAATTGATGTGTAAAGCAAGTCTCTGCTTAATGAGCATCTGGGTAAAGCCATAGCAGGGAAAGACATGGAAGTTAATAAAAAATAAATAAAATGAGTAAATGGACAAGTGTTTCCACAACTGCTTTTGTGTCTGGAGCTTTGCCCTAATAAATCTTATTCTGGAAGGCTGTTTGTCATAAAGCCTTGGTGTGCCTGCTAGTCTGCTAGTCTGTATTTAGGATGCATTTGTGGTGGCACACACAATTTGAATGTTTGCTAATTCTACTGAGAGTTCTGGTTTTCAAATTCTAAGCTTAAGTTTGGAGAATGGGGCAGGATGTTTAATGTAAGTAAATTAAAAGAAAATGAACACATGTTTGCTACTTGAAGAACATATCAACAGTTGGATTTCTGTGATTGTCATACTCCTAGCAACATGAGGTTTGGACCTGTATGTAGGGAAGACAGCCTGCTTGTTCTCAGAGCTGCTATTTGGAAGGGAAGGTGGTTCCATCTGTATGATGGGCATCCACCTCCCTTCCCTTCCCTCCTCCCTCTCTCTCTCCCTCCTTCTCCCTCCTCCTTCTCATCCCTCCACTTCCCTCCTCCTTCCTCCACCTCCCTCCACCCCATCTACAATCCTCCACCTCTCTCCACCTCCCACCACCTCTCTTCCCCTCCCTCTGCCTCTCTGATCTTGAAGGCTTAGATTTCATTCAGCATCCTGCAAGCTGCACAGTTCCCATGGGAGTAGAAAATGGCTGAGTTGTCTACAATTCCTTATGCTCCAGGCTTTGGGTACCAAGGTTATTCACTTAAGATGTCAGATCCTTTATCTAGCTCTAACTGAGGAGGACAGTGCACAGACAATAGCGAGCATCTCGGGCAGATTTCACTCTACTTCATCTCAGTCTTTTACAAAGAATTCATATTCTTTGTAGATCTGAGGCCCTGTGCATCTCCATATTAAAGTATATTAATGTTTAATAAGTTGCTTCCATGTATATCTATTTTTTTAATTGCAACAATTGTTAAGGTAAACTAAAAACAAAACATAACAAATGAACAAACAAAAAAAACAAAACAAAACAAATAAAAAATCTATGGCTGTGAAAGGTTGTATTACCTTAAAATAACAGCAGTTAGATGGAAATCTATGTATTGCCCCAGGACAATGAAATGTCACTCCTTTACACATATGTACACATACACACACACAGACACACACACACACCCACGCACGCACATGCATATCCATACAAACAGACAGACACTTGTACCCTTACATAATTTGAGATAATTTGAGTTCCCAAACTATCTTAGACTACATCAAAGTCATTTTAAAGCTAGTCCAACAAATAGATTTTTAGATAAACCTATCAAAATGAATATTCATTCTTATCTTTTCTATTTTTTCATTTTCAATATTTAAAACTGAAGCAATAAACTGGCCATACTCAATGCCACCACAGGCCTAGCTAAGTTCACCAACTACAGAGACTGCTTCCAGCACACCCTGGTGAAAATCTATGCACTACTATTATTGATAGAATTTCTATTAACTCTTATTTGACCTGAGACAAAAAGTATTTGTTTTCTTTTGTGTTGCTGACTGACTGTTGTCATCCTCTTTCAATATGTAATTGTTCTGATTCTCCTTTTAGCTAATAAAACTTTTTCATATTTAGATGTACTTTTATATTAATTAAATATAAATTATCTAGGCCTGAGTCTTCTATTGGTATTTACTGGAATATTTGGTCCGTAACAACCTTAACTACTGTTCATCTTGGATCCCTGTCAAGAACTCGGTCTCAATACTTCATAATCATGATGATACTTTAGACTTCTCGTAGAAAGTTTAGATTTGGAAAAATCAATAACTCCAATGTCAACAGATAATATAATGTACATTATATATGCTAATATACTGTAAAATACACTCATGAAGACTATGCACAGGAATGAGCACAGCGTATGACCCTTAAATTAAAAAACGTGCTATGTTATGAGATTTATTCATTCACTGCCCATTCATTCAGTCAGTCATTGAGATCAACACACATCTTAAAGATGTCTCTGATCTAGAAAAATTACTAGCTCTTACAGTGAAACTAGTCAGTGTGTCCTAATCATACCTTCAATACGTCATAAAACACTGTCAGCTTTATGCCAGAATAACTTATGACATAAAAAGAGGAAAAGAGCTTACATAGAGGAAAGTATAGAGTTAAAAAGAAAGAGGATATTCCATGGCATGGATAGTGACAGAGTAGACTTTACAGGGAATAACTGACAAGGTCAGATATATTAATTTGCTGTCTGTTGCACTGGCCAAAACAACTTGGATGAGGAAAGGGTTTATTCAGCTTACAGTGTTGTGTCATAATCAATCATTGAGAAAGGTCAAGACAGAAACTCAAGCAAAGACTATAGAGGCAAGCTACTTACTGGTTCATTTCCTCCGGCTTGCTCTGCTACGTGTTTTACGGGTGTCCATACTCACCTACCTATGGATGGCATTGCCTACAGTGGGCTGGGCACTCCTATGATAATTACCAATTAAGAAGATGCCTGCATCTATGCTCCAAGGCCAATGTGATGGACAACGTAGTTCCTCACATTCTTGCTTTCTGGGTTAACATTTCTCTAGTTAGCATCAAGTTCAGAAAAACTAACCAGGACAAAGTTAAGGGAATCAAGATGTAAAAATAGACCATAGTCAGAGCAAATAGGAGGATTTATATGATTTAGGTTGAATAAAAAGGAGCTGATGTTAAGATGGAATGGGAGATGCAGGCTGTAAACACCACAGAGAGAGCATGACCTTGAGTGAAGACCCATTGCTAGATATAGAATGAACCTATTTTTCTTTACTTTTCTCTTTTCTTTCTTTCTTTCCTTTTATTTCCTACTGATACATTAAAGGAGTCTTTAATTAACCTATATTAAATCAAAATTAATTCTTCAGCATACAAGGAAGACTAGTAATGAATTGGTAGAGGAACAATTTGAGGTGATCTGTTTGAATTTCCCACATTTGAAATGCCTCAGTCCGTTTTGCCATTGACAAGTTTTTCATCTTCTGACAGCTCTCTTTTGATGTTAATCACCAGCAAGTGGCCTAAAAACTAACCAGTCAAAACAGTAAAATTAGTATGCAGGTGTAAAGGCAAGTTTGACATCCAGAATGTGATACATGAATAAAGCTTCACCTCACCTCTGCTCATTCTTTTGGGGGTTGCTGACAGCTAAATCCTTCTAACCATTTGGATAGTTTAGTTATGTCATGAGAACAAAAAGTCATGATGGAAGTATCCACCCACAGTACCAGGGGAGAGTCCATGTTAGACAATAAATGGATGTCATATTCCAATCTATACTTGTTTAAAATATTATTAATTATTCTTTCAAAATAATATATATGTAAATATGTATATATCATGCATCATGCTTATTGATTAAATTATCCTCTCTCAACTCTTCTGCTGAATCCCTTCTTCTTTCCAACAAATGCCCTTCCTACCATCATGGTGTATGTGTGTGTGTTTGTGTGTTTGTGTGTGTGTATGTGTGTGTGTATGTGTTTGTGTATGTGTGTATGTATATGTGTATATGTGTACATGTGTGCACATATGGGCACATGTGGTTGCCTTTAATTAATATTACATGAATGAGCATGGTCGGTTATTTTCACTTGAGGATGAGCAACTTGAAGCAGCTACCATTCAGGAATACAACTCCTCTTCCCCAGCCAACCATTAACTACCCAAAGCTTTTAAAGCTCTTGGTTCTTCTTTTTTATTCCTTCTTGTTTAGCCATATTAATCCCACTTATAACAGGAAAATGAATGGAGAAAGGAGAAAAATGTTACTGAATGCAGCTAAAATTGGAGCAGGAGAAAGTGTAGGGGAAAGTTTTTCCTGTGTTATCAGTGGTCAGAAGAAAAGCTCAGACGTCTCCATTGTGGTCTCTTGTGTGTTCCCTGCCCTTCACCTTAGGTCAGTTTTTCTGTGTATACCTAGCTAGATAATATGCACAGATTCAAAATCCATGTCACCAACACTCCTCCCTCTCCTCTCAGATACTCATTAGGACTTTCATTTCTGTCCTTTGGGAATAGCCATGGCCCAGATTCTCCAGTTGATTGGCTTTTCTAGAAGGAGTGGAATGTTTAATTAACCTAACTTCCATCAGCAAGCTGCAATAATGAGCTTGCTTCAACCACGAATCACCATGAACTGCTACATACATTTTATTAAATTTGGAACTATTATTTGTTTACAAATTTCTGGAAAAATGATTTTTTAAAAAATATGTAAAAACTGTTTAGCAAGTATTTTATAAGTGAACTCATTTTTCCCTGAGAACACACACACACACACACACACACACACACACACACACCAGCTAGTGTCTGTTTCCTGGGTCTCTGTGTTACTTGTCCTCAAAGAGATTAAATGTCTTCCTTGAATTGGTTTTCATTCTTTTTCTATTTGTGCTCAATAATGCATAGTGTTAAGCTCACTGGAATTCCTTCTTTAAAGTGTTAAGCCCCTACTTTCTTTTATAAATGTACCCTTTTAAAAAATTCTAGACATCTAAAAGGGATCAATTTTCACAGCTTACTCATTGGTCCAGAAGCTGACGATGAGTTGACATCCTCAGAATGGCTCACGTTTAGATGCTTCATAGTTATGGTCTTTATACTGTTTTATTCCAGTCAGACATGCCTGAAATAGACTGGTTCTCTAAATCAGGCCACTTAAGAGTGTAAGCAATGGATTCAGCATTCAACCTCACTTCTCTTATTGAATGACTGTATTGATTTCAGTGTGACAGTTTCTAGGTCATAGAAGCCTACTTTTTAAAAAAATGTAATGGTCAAACGTTTTTATATGATTTCTTCTGCTTGAGTTCAATAGCTTTCTCAAGTTGTAATGAATATTCACTCAAGTTCAATACAAATATATCATACTTCTGAGAAACACACAGCGGACCAACTATTACAGGAAATAAAATGACTATGAGGTATAGCCTTGTGTTACCTGTGCTTTGCCTTCATATTTGTTTTAAATTATGAGGTATTAGAATAAACTACAAATCATCACAGAAGTATAAGGAAAGTATATGAAGGCATTATCATTATAAAATTCTAAGTTGATGGATTCTGGGTAGGTACTCTATGGTGAAATTGACACTGTCTTATAGGGAATGTAGCTCTGGCAGACCCTGCCCCTCTTCACCATCCCCTTTGCCTTGCTGAAAGTTGTTTACATTCCTAAAGCTAACCTTCAAGGTCTATTCAGTTATTTGGCCACTTCATCTTCCTGAGGCTGACTACTAAGGTCCATCTATCAAAGTATTAAGGGCAGCAATCAAAATCCCACTTTGATTCACTTAATTTAATTCCTAGTCAAAATATAACACTTCATGCTAGATTTTTCTAACACAGACCTCCCCTTTTTCTCTTCTTAAAAATTACACCTGTTGATGACTAAGGATGTTGAACATTTCTTTTGGTGCTTTTTGATCTTTTGAGTTTCATCAGTTGAGAATTTTTTGTTTAGCTCTATACCCCATTTTTAATAGGGTTATATGATTGTCTAGAGTCTAATTTCGTGAGTTCTTTGCATACATTGGATATTAGCACTCTGTTGGATGTAGGGTTGGTAAAGATCTTTTCCCAATCTGTTGGTTGCTATTTTGTTCTATTGACAGTCACCTAAGACAGGTTCAGTCTTGTTTATGAAATAAAAAGCGGGGAGATGTGGAGAGCTTTTGGGGCTGCTTAGCAGGAATCTGACAATTGACAAGGACAAGGAAATGGGCTTCAGGCAGGAATCTGATATTAGGGTAGAACAAAGAGGTAATTTCAGGCAGGAATCTAAATCTTAAGCTAGAACAAAGAAGTAGGCTTCAGGCATGAAAATGACTTTGGGCTAGGACAGGGAAGTAGGCTCAGATATTTTGGTCATCCTGATAAGACTTTAGAAATAGTGATCACGGGAGTGTCCACAGGACTTTGTCTCTTGCCTTGCTTACTCTTTGACTATTTGTGTTTATTGTCTTGTCTGTTCCTTGACTATATGCATCTATTGTATTGCTAGTTCCTCAACCTAGAACTGACCTTAATACTTGCATGTAATTAAAATGGTATAAAAGCAAAAAAGAGGAGAGATGGGATAGGGACTTTATGGGGATTGAGGAATGGAGAAAGGGAATAACATCTGAAATGTAAATAAATAAAATATCCAATTAAAAAATTATACCTGCAAGGACATTTTTTGCTGTTCATTTTGCCTGAGTCAGAAAGCAGCCAACTTAACTTTTCTTTCCCACTTAATAAAAGATCTCTCTGTGAAAACAGGTGTTTGGGTGTGGTTTGTGTCTAATCAGTGATCCTAAAGGAAACTCCAACTCTAAGGAATCTCCTTCAGTTGGGCTATTTGGAAGCTACTTCTTAAATTCGGTCTTGTTCTAAATACCATGTATTACAGAGTGTAATATTGCACTAGGAAGCTTTTTACCTAAATGTGGGAGTTAATCAATTTTATTTGTCAAAGCTTTCAAAATCTACCTAGTAAATGAAACCCATATAATAAATTTTCTGTTTCATCTCACTAAAGAGGAAGGAAATCAGTTGTAGTATATTTCATATTTCACCTGTGTAGCTAAGGCATAACTGAGAGTCATATATATATATACATACATATATATATATATATATATATATATATATATATATATATATATATGGAACTGTAGTTTATTTCTAAATTGAGAATATGACTGGATTTTTAGAGACTAAAGCATCACAGGCTCTTCTTAATGGAGAGAATTGCTGGTTAAATTGCTGACAAGAAATTGCACTTAAAGATTCAGCAGCCAGTGAATGTAAACACAAGGGATAAACATGTCTGCTTGCATCAATCAAAGGCAGCTGCAGCGAACCCCTCAGAAAGGTGAGCAATTATTTATGAAATAATGTTTTCTTCAGTGAATCTGAATTGCAATTCCAGGATAAACTGCATGAGGAAAACAGACACTGTCACCATCCCAATTAGCCAAGGAGTCACGTGAATTTTCAAAATCAAAGAATTTCTGTTATTCTTCCCTCAAACTTATCATCCTGAACAGAATTTTTTTTATTTTAAAATTAAAAATACTGATTAAATAGACCAGCACATTCTTAACACACTATATTGTTTACTTTCTAATTTTAAAGTGTCTAGGTGGATGAACTCACAATCCAAAGACAAAGAAGATGGCTTTGGGAGCACTCACTCAGGACCTGTTGGACTTCTGTTTACCAGAGTCAGTTTTGGAACCATTGGTTGTGAGACTGTCATTACCTTTAGATGTGTTGTTGCTGCTGCTGTTGTTATTGTTTGCAAGTGTATGACACATGTGGTATGTGTGTGTATGTGTGTGCTTGCAGAGGCCAGAGGAAGACATTGTATATTTCACCTCTGTCACTCAATGCTTTATGCCACTAAGACAGAGTCCCTTCACTGCACCAGGAGATAGGCTGATAAACAACATGCCCCAGAGATCTTCATTTCTCTGATGCTCAAAGCATTTAGTTAAAAGGCATATGAGAGCCTCATCCCAATGTTTTGCAGGGTGCTGGGGATCTGAATACAGGCTGTCACACTTCTGTAACAAGCTCTAGTACTTGCTGAGCCACTTCCTTAGCTACAGCTAAGATATTACCTCAGAGTATTAGTTTCCCTTGGACTATCAAGCTATTTTACAGTGGTGGCCATGACATCAGCAGTCAAGGACAAGAAGTGCTAGATTTCTGAAGTCCAAGGAGTTCAGTTCCCTACTGAAAACCTGACAGTCTCTAGCAGGTTAGTTCGTGAGCAAGTCTGTGAGGAACTTTTTTTTTAAAAGATTTATTTATTTTTATTTTGAGTGTGAATGTTTTGCCTGCATGTGTATGGGTGTCTGGTGCTCAAGGAGGCCAGGAAAGAGCATCAGATCCCCTGCAATTAGAATTAAAGATGGTTGTAATGTGGATGCTGGAGGCTGAACTTGAGGACTCTTCTCTGTAAGAGAAACCAGTGTAATTGGCCCATCTCTCCAGCTCCTGTGAGGGAATTTCTTGGTTGTTAATTGATTCAGAAGGGTATTGTTCATTATGGGTGGCATGCTCCCCAATAAGGATGTCTTAGGTCCTGGGATGTATTAGAGTCAATGCTGGTGAAACAAGTAGGCCTTCCTTCAGGTTCCTGCCTTCAGTTCCTGCCTTGACATTCTTCAGTGCTGGTCTGTGACCCAGAAATCTAAGCAAAATGGATCCTTCCCCTCCCTAAGTTACCTTTTTTTTGGTGAGATTTATCACAGCAACAAAAACCGAACTGGAAAACGTGGGTTTTTTTGGATTATTAAAAATAATATTTAAAAGTAAAAAAAATCTATTTTACATTCTTTCTTTAACTGATTAAAACCAAAATCACATTCTTTTTAGACTAAATGCTTTAAAATTACTCTTTAAATGAGCAAAGGGGGAAGGAAAGAAGATAGCAATCTTAATTTATCCCTAAAATGAAAAACATTCCTGGAATACTAATTTTTAAAAATATCCTTACACTCAAGTCATGAATCTTCCACTACTGTGTGTCCCTCGTTCTGTGCTTTTGACATCAACAGGTGCCTGTCAGGCTTGGGTAAAGGAGAGAAGAGATCACTGAATGTAACGTAGTGACGGGTGCCAGCTAACTTCTACTTACTAACATTTCCGGTTCTCCTTCATCACCTAATGTTTCTAAGAGCACTAATGATTTTTTTTTTTGGATCACCAAGTAAGATTTTTTTTCTAGTTTCCTCTAAAGTCAAAGAAAATTAAAATTTTGATTATTTGTTCCTACTCTTCATTTTTCTTCTCTCCCATTTATGTAGAATGTAAATTGTCAGGGCTAATGAAACGCAGAGCATGACTCTCTAAATGGTTGAAACACAGTGATGGATTACAGAAAGGAACCCAGACCTTGGCTCCCAAAGGCTGCAAAGGACTCTGGGTCACTCTTCCATGCACAGGCTTTGCTTTTGAAACATTGCACAGTTCTTTCAAAATCAGGTAGTGGTGTCTCCAATACACAGCACATGGAATGATAATAACAGATAGATCTTTTTTCTCCTGAAATAACTTCATTAGTTAATTGTCTCTTTTACACAGTTTTTCTAGCTAATTGGCCCAGCTGCCAGCTGGAGGTGTTAAGGGTGCTCCCAGGAAGCTGATAGGTAGGGAGAAAGTCCAATACTTTCACCAAACCTCTGTGAAACTCCTGATACTCTCACAGGAGAACTGTGTATTTTATAAGTAAATCATTTCTTCTTGTTTTCCTGTTTTATTCTAAAAACATTACTGGATACAGATCTCGCTTTTGGTGTGTGTTGTCTAATTGTTCTCTACAACCGAACTTTTGTGTTGTAGACACAACAACATTCGAGGATCAATGAACGTTTTTACGAGACACTGACATGGTCAAATATCCCTGCAGGCAAAAATTGTCTAAATTCAGAATGACTGCTCTATAGACAGATTGTGGGTGTGTGTGTATGTGTGAGTGATTTGAGATGTTGAGGTTACATACATACGTAGTTGTGGTTTTGTGTATCTAAGATCAGGTAGGATCATCCTGATTTTTAAATCCAATTCCTGAAAAATTTTTTAAAATAATTATGTGCAGGCATAGATGTAAGGCAAGCATGTCTGAGGCATTAAAAACTACTGCTTTTCAGTTATGACATAAAAGGATGGGTGCAGGAATCATTTTATTAATTAATGCATTTATAAATCTTTCCGAGTAAAGGGAATGAAAGCAAGAAACATTACTTTTAACTACTAATGGCTATGGATTATTTGTGGATACCATGTCATCTTCAGGATCAAAAGTGTTGGGGACTTCTTGTCTTCCTCATATGACTAGTAGAACCATATAAATAGATAACCCAATTGCATGACATTTGACATATGTTGATTTTAAGTCAAAACAGACAAAACAAAACCCGGTGTGACTGAGTGATCTGGACATGAAGACAATTGACCTGGATCTGCATGAGACTTTCTATAGACTCATGGTGTCAGCCATCATGAAAGGGCTGGGCACCTAGAGACTGAAATTTCATGGTATTTAAAACTCACCCGTGGTAACAGTTTTCACATATTAATGATTTCATATACTGTCCACAACAGTGGATCCAGGAAGTGTGTCCTAAACATAAGACATTGTTAAGAAACTTAGAGATTCATTTGTGTGTGTGTGTGTGTGTGTGTGTGTGTGTGTGTGTGTGTATGGTATATGGTAAGGTAGTGGTAGTGGTATGTGTGTGTGTGTGTAGTGTATGTATGTATGTTTGTGTGGTATGTGCTGTGATGGTAGTGATGGTGGTAGTGGTAGTGTGTGTGTGTGTGTGTGTGTGTGTGTGTGGTGTGTGCATGTCTGTGTGCATGCCTGTGTTTGTGTCTGTGTGATATGTGGTATGGTAGTTGTCATGGTGGTGATGGTATATGAGTATATGTTTTGTACATTTGTCCATATGTATATAGATGCCAAAAGCCCTAGAGCAGGAATTAGAAGCAGCTATGAACCACACAATGTGCAAGTATTCTTAGCTGCTGAGCTATCTTTCCAGACCCTGTCATTGTGTGTAATACAGAACTCATAAATATATTCTAGTTGACAGTGAAGGGAAGTCTGTGATAATATGAAGTATGTAGACAGAACTATTCTTTAATATAAGAAATATGTTAATATTAATGTAAAACATATTAGAGGGAAAGAAATCCCAAAGTTTTCCCAGTTTACTTTCTTTGCTGCAAGACTTCCTGACATAGTAGAATTGTAACAATTTTACTTTGAATAGTTCTGATATAAATGTTTAGGTTCTTTCAAATCAGACTTTTTACCTAAAAATCCTATGGTATTCTCCATTAATCTTTTTGTGACCATTGTAAGAATTTCAATTTTATCCTTAAAATAGTCACACTTTTTTGAGGGGAATGGGATATGCTAGAACTGGGTAGGCTGCCATTTTTAATCTTTGTGGCTAGTTCCCACTCAGAGCACACTAAGTGTTTTAGCATACCCAGAACTTAAAAATGTCTTTTCAGTTTCACATTGGAACCAAAAGGACTCAGAGGCAAGTCCCCTGAGATTTGCATGTGTATAAGGGGCCTTTGCATGTGTTTTGAGACCTGTACCAAACTAGGTTGCTCAACTTACTCTCTGCTGGCTCTTTGGACCTTCGGCCGCTAGATGACTTCCGCAGCAGGCTCCGCCCTGAGGTAAAGAGGCTGGTGAGCTCCTCCAAAGGACTAGTGGGTGTCCTGGACCTGGAACCACTCTGCGCAGTGCTGTAGGTGTTCACAGCAGCGTTGACCATCTTGGCCCCATCTTGCGACACGGGTCTTGGGGCCATGTGAGGCACTGAGGGAGAACTCCTTGAGAGGCTGCCGGAATGCACAGCATCATAAGGGGGAGGCCTCTTGAGGCTCAAGGGCGTCAGGGACCGCCCCATGCTAACAGGAGACGGGGAGGTGGAATGACTTTTTGGATAGCCATGAGGAGATTGGGTTCTGTACAAAGTGGATGGAGGTGGAGGGGAAGAAGAGAGAATGGACGCTCCAGGAGCAGGACCCACGGCTCCTGGCTGGTCTTTAGCATGGCTGGAGCTGTGGGACGGCAGTGAGGATGGACATGCTCCAGGCGGCTGTTTCATGTAAGACACATTTTCCAACACAGGAAGCTTTGTGACCTCCAGAGGGGTCAGTGGAGACTCATCGGAATTGGGAGAGCAGTGCACTGGGGCCGGTGGGAATACCAACAGGGGTGGTCTATGAGAAAGCAAGTTGGGGAAGGGCGGGGGTATGTCACAAAGCAGACCCTTAGGAGTACATGGTCCTGAAGACTTGACAAAGTCCAGGTCAGGCACCGTTGGAGTAGCACACTGCGAAGAACAGCTGTGATGATCAAAGTCACATTTGGAATCATGGCCCAGGTCATCAAAAATGGGATATTTCATCTCCTCATACACAGCCTCGCTCTGGTCATCTTCTTCCTTCCTGAAGTCTCTGAGAATGTTCCCCACCATCTCGATGTACACAGGCTCCTCTTCTTCGGGATCTGCCGCGGGGCTGCAGACCTGGGAAAGAGATGAGTCTCGTGGGAGCGAGGTTCTCCTTGGCACATGCTTTTTGATGTACGTTTCATCGAAAGACGTGCTAAGTTGGGTGTTAGGATTCCGTTTCGGTTTTGGAGGGGGTATTTTCTTTGAATATTCGTCACTGTGGGGTCGAGGCTTAGCAGACACTGAAAGGGAAAACAGAAAGTATCGCGTTATAAAACAGATGGATATAATAGGAAGCTTTCAAATTTGACCCGTGCTTGGGTTTTCTGCATTTTTTTTTTTTTTGATGCAGGGAGTAGTCAGCTTCTTTCTAGCTCAAGTTTTGATTAAAACTCAAACTCAGTCAGGTAGAATTGTACTCAATTCCAGATTAATTGTATCTATCTACCACTGATAAGCACATTAGACCTGGGGCTGATTATTCCCTACCTTGTGACTACAAACGGAAAACTTACAAGCAAAGCTTCTTGGATAGCAACACATAAAATTCCAATCGGAAGGATTGAGTGAGACTACAATGGTTGGTAGCGGGGAGAGTTTGATATATGTTCACATAAATGGTCACAAAAAAATAACAGAAATTGCGATATTTTACTGGTGTGACTAATAACATTCTCTCACCTTTCATTTAGGATTTAAAAAAAAAGTCTTAACATTGCTGGATTTCATCTCAGTGCTGCTGCCAATAACTAACTCCTATAAAGATGTAGCTAAGACTTCAGAGAAAATGATATGAGAACCTTATGAGTCTAGACAAGTTAATCTCTAGATCTGCTACAGTTTAGGATGTATTTAAATGCTTTTGTTCAGAAAGTGTCTTAGGATATCCCACATGCTCTCTTGGTGTGAATCTATCAGTGATATTCCCACATGCTCCTTTGGTGTGAATCAATCAGTGATATTCCTACATGCTTTCTTGGTGTGAATCTGTCTAGCAATGATGCTCTACACTTACATCTGAACTCCCTGGAGAGTTTCGAAAGAGAATAAGCAAGGGGCAATGCATAAGCTTTAATAACTACTGGAAATGGGAGACCTGTGAAAGATGTGTGTTACAATGAGCTGCCTCTCTCTAGGCTAGAAGTCTTGTCCAGGCTCCACACTTTTTGACAGAAAACAAACTTCTGACATCTTCAGATTCAGATTCAAGTAAAGTCTGTTTTTGCATGCAGGGCAGATTTTGAGGATCTTGTTATTATTACCACATTGTGGTGATCAATACTTATAATGATTATCCCTTAATACAATGTGGCAGACCTAGTTGCTTAAGTAGACAGCAGTACATGAGGTAAGCTGATATCAGAGTTCACAGGTAACAAACTTGGGGGACATTAAACAGAGCACACTGTGACTTGCAGACTAAGATGAGTGTCAGAGCACAAGAGGACAACCCCATAGGAAAACCAGCTGTCTCAACTAACCCAGACCCCTGAGATCTCTCAGACACTGAGCTACCAACCAGGCAGCATACAGGACCTGGTCAGAGGACCCTAACACATATACAGCAGAGGACTGCCTGCCCTGGCCTCAGTGGGGGAAGAACAACCTAACCCTCAAGCGACTTGAGGCCCAGGGAGTGGGGAGGCCTTGTGGCAGGATGCAGAGGGAGGATGGGAACATCCTCTTAGAGATTGGGGGAAGGAGGAATGAGATGAAGAACTGTGGGAGGGAGGACCAGGAGGCGGATGATGAGTGGATTGTAAAAAACTGAAAGTAATAAATGAAAAGAATCTATAATGTGAAGGAAAACAAAAGAAGTAATAGTGAATTTCTCCTTTGATGTTTTCAAATCACATAGCTTATGACACAAAAGCCTTCCTAAAATTTACTTAAATATAAAAATACTTCTAAACACTAGTTATGTGACTGCTCCGTGCATTCACAGTGTATTTAACATAAAACAAACTTAATATTATATTGACTATGCATTTCATTTGGCTGGGTGATTCACAATTCCAAATATTCTCTTCCACTTGCCCATGAGGATGACTATACTCAGTAAAATCAAACAGCATTTTGAAAACTTTTAAAAATGCATCTATGTTTTTTCCTTTAAACTTTAGCATCAAAAACTAGCTGTCATTTCCCAATGGACTAGCCTGGTGTGACTCTTGTTCCCAATGTAAAAAGTCTACAGACATGATGAAATAGAAACTGGCTGGTCAGTTCTTCTTTAGAAGGGACCAATGCAACCATTAGCGCTTCCTTCCATCATCCAACATGGTATGCATCTTATTATGTTAAAAGAAAATAATAAATCAGATTATGCACACACACACACACACACACACGCAAATCCAAACTGGAATAAAGTAAAACTATCCATGAACAAGGCAGACTTAGTAGTTCTAGAAGGACTTTTGAGAAAATGAAAACTTCAAAAAAAGGAAACTCTACCCAGAATGTTCCTTGAAGTTTGTTTCCTGTTACCTTCAACCACAGGGAATCACTTAAACTAATAATTCTCTGAATATATTTCTTTTTGGTTGTTGGATTTTACAAGAAGACTCTGAATGATGAGTCTAATGAGCAAGTGGTCAAGCTGAGGCTAGAATTGAAAGGATACTGAGATGGATAATTTCCAAAACTGAGAATAATCATATTCAGGATAAGGCTTTCATTGTTCTCTCTTAAATTCTGTACTGACAATGGTGAATTTAGGCTTTATACATTGCCAAACCAGCAGTGTGGTCAGAAACACTTGGAGGCAACACCCCTCTTTCTCATACAGCACAAAAGGAAACCTTTGGAATGGGGGAGGAGTAGCTATTGCCGGTGTTTTCCTCAAATTGTGACCAAGTATAAAAAGGAACAAAAATGATATAAAGACCTTTAAATTCATGAAATAAATAAATAAATTTCCTATATCAGAAGAAAACAGTATAATTATTGAGCTTGAACAACTAATGTTAAGAAATATGAACAAGTCTTTTAGATCATGGAGATAATTAAAGTTTGAACCATTTGAAGATACTATGTATACGGGAAGCCAAATATAAGAATCTTCTGGCATCAGTGGGATGATCAAAACTGGTAGTTGCCATTGCTTGAACTGGGGTCCTGCGACACATACCAAAATCTCATGTTCAAGATCTCAGACAATATCACAACACTGGAGAGAGAGCTGTGGTAGACGTGTAAGCTTGTCAGGAGTCTAGAGAGTAAGGAGTCTTTGTGGCAGTTGGGAGACTCTCTCCTCATCTCCTTATCTGTTATATCAGAGCACAGAGGGAAGGCATCTATCTACAAACCTGGTAGAAACTCCTCAATAGAAGCTAAACACACAGCGCTGTGACCTTGGGCTTCTAATATTAAGGACTATAGAGAAAGGAATTTCTGAAATTTCAATCATGCTCCCATTTTGTTATGTCACCCTAAGGTAGCTAAGACAAAAATGTACTTATTGACCACTGTGTAAATATGTAAGTACTCCTTATAGCTGAATGATGGGGGTACCTATTTGAATTCCACCCTTTGGTATTAGGATAGTATGAACACCTCTATTATATTAAGATTTAATACAGTTCATTTTCAGGCAGACTTTTAATTTTTTCATTGCCTGCTTCGTAACATCTCACCTTCTTCAAGAGAGCATGTTTTGGGTGCACATAGCACTATTCAGTACCATTATCCACCTGCAGGCTTCCACCGCCAGGATAGTAATAATTATAGTTTCTTGTGTTATGACTCTCAGCCTCTAATTTATGCCCAGACACAAACTTCCCACCTCTGATCCACTTTTCAGATATTTGCTGCTTATAGTTGATGCTTGTTTAACACATATAGTATCTGTGCTTCCTCAGTTCCCCATAAGAAGAAGTGGTTCTCCTGCTAGCCTTTCCTGGGTAAACCTTCATGTATCAGGAAGCAAGCTTCTTCTCTGTTTACCTTCCTGATTGGTGAAGAGTGCCCAACTCCAGCAGATGCATGTAACTCCAACAGGTCTTTCCCTGCTCCTCCTAAGTAGCATTGTACACAAATTTTGAATGGGGAGAATAAGGGCTTACTTAGAGAATAAATTATTATATAATTTACAAATAACCAAATCCATTCCCTTTAAATTGGGAAGAGTGATTTCTATACTGCATCTTTACTCCATAAACCCCAGAAATGCTATAATTCATTTGGAAAGTAAGATCAGAGGCTTACTTATGATCTAAGGATCTAACTGTTCTCTTCCTTTGCCTATGTATCATAGGGTAGATCAATGATGCTGTGTTTCAACTGCCAGATTTTTAAAGTTTTATATCTATGGAAAAGTCTGGAATTCTGGGTAACATCTCATGATTTATTCTACTTTGATCTATTTCTGGTGAATTAAAAAAAGTAAAGAAAATTAATTCTTAATGTATTTTTTCCTAAAGCCCTTAAAATAGTCTTGAGCCACACATACAGATGTAGAATTGTTGTTAAAGTCTCTCTCTCTCTCTCTCTCTCTCTCTCTTTCTTTCTCTCTCTCTCTCATACACATAAACACACAGACACACACACACACAGACACACACACACACACACACACAGAGAGAGAGAGAGAGAGAGAGAGAGAGAGAGAGAGAGAGAGAGAGAGAGAGAATAAGAACTTTATTGCATTTCAACATTTACTGAATTCAACCATAAGAAAAGGATGATTTTTATCACGTCTAAATGAATTTTAAATTGTTTCTAATAAGCCCAAAGATAGAAACAATAAATCCTGTTCAGCTTCAGAACACAAATTTTAAAGCTTAAAATAGTATAATGACAGTCTCACTGAATGAGCAGAAAGTGACATTTTTGAAATGAAATACCTGAGCACAAAGGTTATGCATGGCTTTCAGTCATGCCTCGATGATCCGTCTTTCACAGTTAATTTTGGAAATTCACCATATCCTTTGTCAACTCATCCTTCAGAAATACATTTTTGTGGTTTTTTTTAAAGGGTAATATAAAGATATTCTCTTGTATGTGTCAGTGTGCAACGACTGTGAGATTAAAAATATAGCACAACACGGGTCAGCATCTCTCCACATGGGAACAGGCTGTGGTCATAGAATTCCAGAGCCTGAAGGACAATGACAGATTTTCAGCCCAGATATTCATATTCATCCATTTAAAGACTTCCTCTCTCTCTCTCTCTCTCTCTCTCTCTCTCTCTCTCTCTCTCTCTCTCCCCACCCTCAGTGTGTATGTATAGTGTGTGTGTGGGTGCATGTGCATGTGCTTGTGTTTTTATCATTTGTTCTTAGACAATCTTTCATGTCTATAGAATATGTCCATTCTTACCCAACGCTCTCCCACATCCTTACTTTCCGTATCCAACCATCTCTTCCCCATTACTCTCTCATGTTTATGTCCATTTATCTTATTTTGTGACTCATTGAGTTCATTCAGGGCCTTTTTTATGGCCAGGGGTTAGAGCTATTAGTTAGAGCCTGGCAGTGGGCACACAACTGAAGACAATGTTTCCCCATCTCCCAGAATCTATCAATGACCACTAATTCAAGAGTAGAGCCCTCTGAAACCCTCCCCATTCCACGACTGGTTGTCAGCAGGGCCAACCACATGTGATAAGCACATATGAATTGCTTATCACCTATGTCTTTAGAGTAGAATATCACAAGTTTAATTTACTATTCTATACTTTTTGAGACAAGAAAAGCAATGAGAGAAAGCTACATGATTCATTGATATGTATGGTGTACTACAATGTATTATTTAAATGGTATTCTTCCACATAATAAGCAGAACCAATGAGCTTTATATCTTACTGTAGAGGTTTACTTATGCAATAATTCAATCTGGGGAATAACGTCCACATTGTGTGACTCTGGCACAGGTTGATTTTGAAGGTGAGAGACACATTTCCCACTTGCAGGGGGAATTGTGCCCACAATAACTCTCTTCACAACTCACAATTCAACAGCTTTGAGAGATATTTTTATTTTCACAGTCACAAGCTCCAAAATACTATCAACAATTTTTTAAAAGATGTTTGTTAAGGGATGGAAGTTGCAATGCCTTTTGGTCTACTTACACAAAGAACAAGAGAGCCTGAGAAAGGGACAGGACTGACCAAGTTTGAAGTTGCAGGACTCATGTTACAGTCCTAGATAAGGTACCAAAACAAGCAGAGAACTCAAATTAACATTAGAGTGGATCAAAATAACCCAAGGTGGCCTACTGGTTTAGCAAAACATTCTGACTTTTAGAGACTTTCAGCCAGGTACAGCCTGAAGGAGCTTTGGCTTAACCGAAATGATAGAATCCAAACTCAACTCTGATTGTATTGAGATACATGACATTAGGCACATTACCTTTAAGAATGGAGATAGATGGATAGATAGATAGATAGATAGATAGATAGATAGATAGATGATAGATAGATAGATAGATAGATAGATAGATAGATAGATAGATAGATTCAATCCTGGTAGGCCTGCTCTTTTCTGAAGGGAATCTCAGGGAGATTCTGAGGAGGAGTGAATCTCAGGGAGAAGGGGAGAGAGAATCTGGGAAAAGAGAAGAGAGGGGAAACTGTGGTCAGGATGTAATATATGAGAGAAGAATAAAATAAAATAAGTAAATAAAAATACTTAAAAAGAATGTTTCACTTAACTCATAGTCTCCTTTCTCTTCTCTTCCTCACACATATCTCCAAATGTGTGTGTACGTATTTCTGCAAAAATTTGTTTTTCTTTGTTTTACTCCTTAATCTACTGGTAGTATGATAAACTTAAGGTCTATAACTTCCTTTTAAAAAAAATTAGAATAGGTTTGAATGTGTGAGCTAAGTTTAGATGACGAGGGTCAAAGTTGTATTTTGAAATCATAATTCTTACAGATTGTGGTGAGAAATATTTAAAGGATCTTAAATCTGAGAAAAAGAATCTATGTTTGCTAGCCTCCAGTAACACTTCCATTTAGTTCTACATGCACATGTGTTTTTTTTTTTTTTTTTCTGGTCAGTGAAGTGTATTTCCACCTTCTTTCAAGAAATCCAGCAACCATGTAACATGACACCAAACCTCTTTGAGAACATTGTGCTGGAAGAAAGCCCAAGCTATCCATAGAGAGAAGGGAAAAAAAGGACCAACAATGAAAAATCAGCTGAATGAGTCCAGTAAAACTGCCTTGATTGTCTTGACCTTACCTCTGAATTATTACATGTAAGACAGAAGTCATTCACTTACGGAAAGACAATCCACACTGGGCCCTGGTGGATTTCACCAACAAAACAATAAGAAAATATGCTCATGTTTATATTATTACTAATATAATACAATAATGTGGTTCTCCTAACCCTTGCAGATCACTGATTGATAAAATCCATACTGGCAAGGGCAGCGGACACAATGATAAATGTAGGCTTCAAAGCCCTTTTAGTATATGAGGTGAATGACTACACCAGAACTGGCTATAAGGGCAGATCAACTTTACTTGGGGTGATTCAAGGCTTATAAAGGTTTGGGGGACTGAGGTTAGGAAAATCAAGGATGGTCTGAGTACTTAGGATATCAAAGTGCTTCATTAGCATGGGGAATCATTTCAGGAATCTCAGATGCTTGCTGAACAGGTTCTTACAAGGATGAAGAAATTTGATCCTGTAATTTAACTGTGGCTAGAGGTTATGTGTGGGGATTTTGAATTCCTCAGACAAGGTCAGAGAAGGAGAAACTCTGTTAATGAAGGAAGTATTCCATTATGCACTGAGCCTAGAGGCTATCTGGTCAATGATAGACCTCAACCTTTATTGGCAGAGTTTTCCCACACAATAATATTATTATATCATGCATGTTCAAGCTGTTGTCTGTGAACTGCAGGTATTAGAGCATAGAAATGAAATTAGCGCAGTAGAAAATGATAAATTTGCTTAAAATCTCCTGCCTCAATTGCACAGTTCTTCAGTGTGAACTTTATAGTTGACAAAAGTATTTTCTGCCATTGTCAAACAGTTGGATGCACCTGCTGAGGATCGCTCATCATCCAGTGATGCTTAATGTAATTGACACTTGAAATAAATATCATAAGTGGAGCTGGTTTAGTCTAAACCAGCTTTGGTACTCAAATCCATTAGAGGCTTGAAGGACAACATGTTGGGAGGCAGGATGATTGTGAAGTACATTGCTACAGAAGGTATGAAAATGAGAAATCTGTGTTGTAGGTTGAGAAAAAATTAATATGATTGTTGTCCACTGTCAGATAGAAGTACAAAATGTACATAATAAAATCAGGGAGCATTTCAGAAGGATGTAAAAGCATCAGTGGGGTTCTTTAAGTTACACATGATGGAGGACAACAGTGCAGAAGGATGCTGAAAAAGATGCAGCTATATCTTCAGGCAGAGGTGAAGGGAAGTGTTTTTTTAGTGGTGTATTTTGTCTGAAATACCATTCTGGGCAGCTAAACATTCTTTTAAAAAAAAGGTGTGTTCAAGCTAACATCAATTTCAGAGCTGTGCCAGCAAAATCTGATTAAAAATCAAAATCCACTGTTGAAAACCTCTAAACCATTCTAGCCTATGACATCAGGGATGTTAAGATCTTATAAGCATTTTAGAATAATCTAACCTTATCATCATGTAGACAGGGGTCTAGCTCAGAATGTTACTTTACTTTGGATTTAATGAACTGAAAACTACTTTGATTCATTGAAAGTTCATTAAAAGTATAAAGGAGCCGGGCGGTGGTGGCGCACGCCTTTAATCCCAGCACTTGGGAGGCAGAGGCAGGTGGATTTCTGAGTTCGAGGCCAGCCTGGTCTACAGAGTGAGTTCCAGGACAGACAGGGCGATACAGAGAAACCCTGTCTCAAAAAACCAAAAAAACCAAAAAAAAGAAAAAAAAGAAAAAGAAAAGTATAAAGGAGATATATGTCCCAGATTTTCCGGAGACAAATCAAATTGTAAAGAATATTTGGGAATCTAAAATTTATGAAGACTGAAATTCAGTGGAAAGCTACTCACTGATAGCAAGGGACTTTTTATGAACAGGTAAATTGTAGAGAGAATTTTACAAAAGAGGAGGCAAATAAATAGCATAGAAATCTTAGACTTAGTCTAAAATCTAAATATCTTATGATCTCAGCGTATAGGCAATGGCTATAAGTTATTTCTGAGATGCCGTAGTACCTTGACTTACTTTTGCTAATATTTGTCCATGAGTATACAGGGTAGATTTCCTGATCCTGATATTCCAGTAGAGTGGGTTCACATAAAACAGGCAAATTTGGATTTATGTTCAAAGCCTTTCTATAGTAGAAACCACATCCAAGCAAGGATCTCTCCCTAAGAAGGTATGTCAGTGGAGACTGATTTTTCAAGCCCATGTCATAACACAACGAAAGTTCTAGAAAAGTCTTGAGGATCTTCTATTCACCAGCATTGTAAGCTAGAAGGTAAACTGTGGAAAACCAATAGTTTTTGAAGACAGCCATCCTTACTTCCTTTCTTCCCATAATACATTAATCAGTAGGTGTAGGCTGTCTATTTCTGACTCAGGCTCAATATGGACTTCCCTTGACCAATAGAAACTGGTAAAAGTGAATTATTGAGTCTCAGACTGAAACATTCATTACACTTCCAACTTGTATCCAGTGTCATAAAAGTACAACCAAATGAAAGACCCTAACTAATGTCACAGAGATTAGAAGAATCATTCTTAGAAACTAAATCAATCTCAGAGTAATGAGAAATAATAATTTATTGTCTCATGTGTAGAGTTTTAGTTCTACATAGCATACAACAATTGTTAAATGAAATAATCCAAAATTAATATCCTGTGCATGGAGATATCACAGAAAAAATAATATTTTCATTTACATAGAGATAAGTTATATATTGTACTCTGAGGATACAGAAAGCATACTTCCAGAATGTAGAAATTAAGGAAGTAAGGTTTCTTCCTGAATTTTATCAAATTCCTACAGGGAGATTCATAGAGGAACTCTGAAAAGAAGTTACATACTTTATGGACCAATGACCTAGATTAAAATCAGAATGAAGAGATTAACATAAAAGACAAAACAAACCAGAATAGAGCTAGTTATCCATAAAGAATGAAAAGTGCAAAGCTTGGTAGTCGAACAGAAGTTCCCATTATTTCTGGATATCAAGCATATCTCTGTTATGGGAACAAGATGCTGGCTGAGATTTAAGTTATTATCTTCACAATTCTTATGAGGCATTTGTTCCTTGAGATTTGCTTCTGGACATTTTAATATTTTTTTAATTTCCAATGTGTATGCACATATATTTGATTTAGAAACTAGCATAGGCGAATTCTGCCTTCATACAGCCATCTCTTTCTGAGCTTAGTTACTGTGATTATTTGAGTAAGCTTGGCCCACAGAATGGCACTATCTGGAGGTGTGGTCTTGTTGGAGTTGGAACATTCTTGTTAGAGGAAGTATGTCACTGTGGCCATGGGCTTTAAGACCCATTTTCTAGCTGCCTGGAATCACTCTTTTCTTGTCTGCATTTGGATGGTGATATAGAACTCTCAGCTTCTGCACCATGCCTGCCTGGATGCTGCCATGCCTACACTTTGATGATAATGGGCTGAACCTCTGAACCTGTAAGCCAGCCCCAATTAAATGTTGATCTTATAAGAATTGCCTTGGTCATGGTTTTGTTCACAGCAATAAAACTAACTAAAACTGAAGTTGGTACCGGGGACTAGGGTATTGCTGTGATAGGCCTGACCATGTTTTTGTTTGGAAGAATGTGTATTTGGGGACTTTGGATTTGGAAAACCATGAAATGCTTTAAGTAGGGCTTAATGAGCCATCCTAGTAGGAATATGGAATACCGTGATGCTGAAGGTGATTTGAACTGTGTAGGCATGCTGGCCCAAGAGGTTTCAATGGAGAAGGATGCTAGTATGTGGCCTACAGACTGCTGTTGTGATATTTTGGTGAAGAAATGACTGTTTTTCCCATTGTCCAAAGAGTCTACTTGAGGCTAAGTTGAAGAGATTTAAATTAATTGCTTTGACAAAAGAAGTCTCAAAACAGCTTGGTAGAAATTCTGTTGTGTGGTTACTAAGGTTCACTTTCATGAAGAGCATTTTTCAACAAGCATAGCAAGCTTAGAAAGGAAAAATATAAAACGTATGGCTCAAATAATAAAGGGGCACGAGGAAGTGAAATGGAGCTGAATCCTGTGTTCAAGGAGACAAAAAGATTAAGGAAGTGGAACCAGTCCAAGAGAAAGAAGTTTGTTGCAGTTAACAAAGATGGGAAAAGATTTGGAGATCTGAAGACTGCTCTGACATCAGACATGGAGATGCAGAGTTTGAAATTTGCCAAGCTGGTTTCCTATCTTGCTTTAGGGATTACAGTCAAGTAATTGTATAAATCCCAGAAGACTTTGAACTTTGGACTTTGAACATTGTTCAGACAGCTATAGACTATGGGGACTTTGGAAGTTGGACTAAATGTATTTTACACTATGCTATGTTTAAGTGTGGCCCCATAGACTCATATGTTTAAAGAAGCCTATGGGGCCAAGGAGTGGAATCTGGTGGTTTGAATATGCTTGGCCCAAGCAGTAGCACTATTTGAAGGTATAGTTTTGTTGCAGTAGGTGTGGCCTTGTTGGAGGAAGTGTGTCACTGTGGACAAGCGCTTTAAGACCCTCAACCTAGCTACCAGTCTTTTGTCTGTCTTTGGATGAAGATATAGAACTCTCAGCTTCTACTTCTTCAGCATACCTGCCTGGATGCTGCCATGCTCCTGCCTTGATGATAATGGACTGAACCTCTGAACCTCTAAGCCAGACTCAATTAAATGTTGTCTTTATAAGAGTTGCCTTGGTCATAGTGTCTGTTCACAGCAGTAAATCCCAAACTAAAACAGTTACCATGAATTTTACTTACTGTGTATAGCTTTTACACCATTATTAAGTCTAAACACTACAAGTGGAACTTGAGCATGGCTAGTTCCCTTAAATGTCACCTCTTTAGAAGAGTTTTCATGACTACCACACTACTTACCGATGTGAGTTCATTATCTTCCTTTCTTGATTAGTTCAAGTGAGTTAGACATAACTGAACAAGTATTTTCCCTTACTAAGCTTAAGTCTACTTTCTATAGGGCCATGAATGGTTCTAAGTGAGGGATAATCTTTGTCCAATCAGTAAGATAAATAGACTGAGATAATTACAAGTATGTCTGTGGTAAATATTTTAACTGTTGAGTGAGTATGAGACCTTTGCCACTCCTATAGTCAGCTTTAAGACTTCAAGCGCTCTTTACTGACCTTAAAAAGCACAAACACTCCTAGAGTTTGCTATTTCTTTAGGCATTATTACACTTGATAGGCAAGACGATGAAACTAATGAAGAGTAATAAAAATTTGCAAAGGAATTGTATGAATGAGAGAGGTGTCAGTGAAGGAATGTTTGGATTATCCACATGGCAGAATAAGGAAGATTAAGTATTTTATCTGCCAAAACCAAAGGATTGCAAAAATGAAATTGCTCATTTTTCAATCACCATGAGACTCCAAACAAAGGCCAGAGAGAACCATGAAGATGCAATAAAAGGAAAATCAAATTGGATTCTGCAATGTATTGTGTCTAAGGATTTGTTAAGCCTTGTCTTAAGACAGGAGTCAGGAGTCCAAGTGACCTCCTGAATAAAAACTCTGTTGACATAAAACTTAATTTATCCAAGCTACTACAAACAATGGCATCAATGCACTATATATATATGTGTGTGTGTGCGTGTGTGTGTGTGTGTCTTTATAGCTACCATCCTGTGTATGGGTGTGGCATTTTACTGAGACCTGTGTATAGTAGGAAGAATAATACAGAATATGCAATAGCCAACATGATCTTTACTTATCTCATAGCATGCCAGAGAGCTAACTCATCCCTCAGCTGAATTAATATCTTTACATTTTCACAGACTTTTTTTTATTCATCTTGTGTCCTTCACATGAGCCAAAGCAGGCAGCCATTTCTTCATGTTTCTCAGCCATGTGTGTTCACTCTTCACTCAGTCATTTTCTTCTTTGAAGTCTTCCTGAGTTGAAACCTTTCCCATTCTCTAAGGTCCAACTTAAATTACACCGACTTTTCTCTTTCCATTTTTATAAATTCTGCTTTTTCATTTTTCCTTTTCTATATTGTACTAGAACATCAGCTTCTCTCTCCAAGGCATTGTAAGCATTCTGACAGCAGAATTACCTAATTTTAAGAGCTCTCAAAACTTAACACAGCTCCTAATAGGCAGTTGATCAAGAATTACTACCAATAACAGTCTACCAGCCAATAAACTACAAACATATTTTTTAAAGTTTTCAATCTTCTTTTCTTATATATACCTTCATTTTTTGCTGCTTCTCTTCCATCTTTAGTTTTGGAAATAAAGTTTTATCTTCCAAAAGGTTTGGGTAACACTTAATCTTAAAAATGAAATACATTTAAAAACTATTTTAAGTAAATGTTGTCAAATATTGTTACGTCTTCCTCAACTAAGAGTGCTACAAATAGGTTCCTCTCTTAATACAAATCACCTATACCCGGGGCCCTCCAAATGCTAGGAACTTTAAGTTAAGAATAACAACACACACATTGAGAACGTAGAGACATGTGAGTTATTAAATCACTACTCATACATCTTTTTTCCTCCTTGCTTTGACCAAATACTCTTAAGTCATCCACTAGTTATCTCTATAAAGTGACAGTAGCTATCATTTGCTGTATCTCTGCCAACAGTGAAAGGAAGTTACCAAATAAGTTGATTTCCTGTCTTCAGGCAAAGAACGTGATACCATCAAAGGGCCCATGGAAAATGCATGGTACTGAGCACCCAATAGACGCTCAGTTAATTTGGATTTCACCCAGGAGGATATTATGTTAAGGGAACGTTAGATGGAAGAGAAATCCGATTAACGATTAGAACATTTCTCCTGTCCCTGGGGCGGCCAAGCCTGTAGAAGCCAAGTCCCTGCAGTTCCACAGATACAGTCCCCTGGGGATTATCCTTTGTAAGTTTGTCCCAGTTGTGATATAAAGATAGAAATGTTTGTGATCTTTGTAAGTATGTGAGATCAGAGGAAAAGCAGCTTGAATTTCCAAAGCTGCAAAGTATTTCTCAACTTCACTGGAGCTGTGCTGATGTTTGCTAACATCTGTAAAGGAATTATAACTTCAAAGACGAAGGCAATGTCATTAATGTCATTATCATTGCAGAAATCATCGATTTGATACCTTATTTCTATCAGACAGGGTACCTTGGCTGGATTATTTCTTGCAATTCTCATCGCATCCCCATGCAGTAAACACTACAGTAAACTTTTTTTTTTCTGGAGTTAAAATTTAGTTGTATAAAAAATTGAATCACTTGCCCAAGTTCAGAATCTGGGCCTTAACCCAGGTTGTCTAAATCTACATGTCCTATAGTCAAAGGATAACTTGCCTTTAAGGATGATGCATTATATTAGTTTTATAAATACAAAGATAAACGTCATTATGTTGTACTTTCCTTCTAATTAAAACATTCTCTCCTGTAGGGTGGCTAGAGACTTATAGGACTGAGAAAACTAATGACATTTACAGGAAGCTCATGCAACTTTGAAGACTTGAGCAGCTTACAAAATTCCAAGATTCAGAAGGATCCTCTCCAGTATTTTAAGAGTAAAGATGATGTGGGATAGAGGTGAGTCTTCAAGGGAATAGACCACAAGTTGGATAGAGTGCACCAAGGTTGCCACTTTCATTAAGCTGCCATTTATGCTGCGTTTGGCTTTTCTGCATTATAGCTGCCTCTGAGATATACATGTTCCTGCAAGTATTTTTACCTCCATGTTCTTATAAGTGTGCCGAGGACACTTATTGGTTCACAAAGTAAAAATAGTTTCTTAGTCTGCTGTTGATGTCCTATCTGTGATTAACAGACACTTGTTCACATCTGTAAGAAAAGTCCCATAGCAGAAAGGTTTTAACCACTGTTAACATTGCTCTTTCATGAATTGGATTAATTTTAATTTGAATCAAATTTAACAGTTGTATGACCTAGGAAAAGCAAAGAATGAATTCTTATTGAACTCAACTCTCAAATGGAGCTAGCAGTGTTTTTTCATACGGCCATGTGAAAGTGTTAAAGGTGGTAGATTGCAGGTATCTGTCATGCTGTCTGGGACATAGGAAAGACTCGAAATACAGAAGCAGTATCATTTACAATTATTGCCACTTTCTCTATAAAGCTCCTTCTGGCTGCATAGTAAATTGTGTAATGAGACATGTGCTTCGACATATACTGCACAATTGCTTACCATGGAACTATAAAAATTAATGGTGCCAGTATCAAAGAACCACCAGCTCCAGGAAATTGTAAAATGAGTGATTACCCAGATAAACATAGATTTTATGTTCATTGAACCGTCAGATCGATATTCCACTTTCCTTGTACAATAGGTTTCAATCCTGGACAATAGGATGTTCATATTTTAGAACTCAGTTTACTCAGAAAAACAAAACATTCTTTTGAGACTATTTGCTATCAGACTGATGTCAGGGTTTCCTGTCTTAATTTTTCTCACCGTAATGTTTTTATAATTGAAAGTATAATTAAATATCTTTATAAACACTGCCACACAGATTCCTGATAAAGGTTTAGAGAATAGGACAAAGCAACAAAAGAAATATGTAATGCTTATTAATCCTTTGACAGTCTCATCCATGTGCAGAATGCATTCTGGTTATCCCCTTCCCTTTCTTTACTTCCTCTGCTCCCATCACCTCCCATTCCCCTAGCCTCCCTAAACATTTCCCAGATCCATGATTTTGGCTTCTTGAGACGCATGTCGTTCAACCTTGTCATCACAGGACTGGAGAAATTTGTGGAGCCTGGATGATGTCATGGGATTATGTGAGATCTGATCTTTCTTCAAAAAGTCATGATGATTGCACAAGCTATTACTTGATAGAAGTTTAAAATTCCTGTTTTAGTCAAGGGGATAAAGATGATGAAATGAGGGACCATGGGAATGCTTAATGGACATAACTGTCCTGGAAGAAGCTGCTTTTTAATCTGTGATCTAATGGTTTGATAAGGGGATATAGCAGATCGTAGGTGGTAATATAAAGGAATTGGGGAATAGTAGTGGAACCTAAAGGATTAAGAATAGATGGGGATGAGGGGGTGTGGCTGAGAGAAAGGAAGAGTAGAGGATGGGCTAACTAAGACTAAAGATACATGAAGAAGGTTTATCAAACCCCATTACTTTATAAGCTAATTAAAATATAGTGTATTTAAAAGAAAAGCAATTTTGAATAGAAATATCACATATTAGGGATTAATACTATTACCAGATGATATAGGTTATTAAATAGAATTCTCAGTGTTAGGCAAGGATTACCTCCCTAGTAGTTATTGTCATAGAGGCCCCAAGGTACTCAAAACAATACTGGCTATTCCCATTGCTCTTGGTTGACCATTATAACTAAGTGGTAAGACCTTACTGCTGAAGATACCACACATTTTGCTAGCAGGACATGAAGAAATCAATTTTTGACTAACCAGGAAACTGTCCCTGTCGACTAAATACCACATTGCTGAAAGGTGCTATACATGCTTTTTCCAGAAAAAAATACCCAAAAATGATTATGTACAATACAATAAGCACTGAATGCTACAAGGTCAATCTGCCAAGCAAGACGAGCTTATAGGTACAATAGTAGCAAGATTTTTTATGGGCACAAAACAACTATTCTCTTGACTGGATTTGAAGCTTGTTTCACAGTGGGTAATTCGTGTCTGGAACTGAAACCATGGTAGGAAAGTCAAAGGCCCTAGGGGAGAATGAATTGATATTGGTTTTATTAATGGTCATGCTATCAAATTTATATACATAGATTGGTGTTACTCTCAACCTTGTTCAGAGAAGCTTCAAATTACAGTTAATACAGAAATGCATTGCTATTCAAAGTGCTGAGAAAAAGCCACCTTGTGTGCTCATCTATAAATGGAACATCTATAGTAATGCCACCCCCAAAAGACTCATACAACAACTTGGTAGAAAGAAGTGGAAGAATGAACAAGCCAGAAGATGTGAATGTGTGCTGTGTAATGCTGTCTTCTGGACATGACATAGCTCTTTATACAAGAATCTATATACCAGCGCTTACCTATACAAGACATGAATGAGATCAGTTAAAAGTTCCAGCATGCACTGGAGGAAAATAGAGGCAGATCCTGAGACGCCATCCCTAGCTGAAGAGCCCATGGTAGTTGATGGAGGCGGGAGAGTTACTTTCTTTTTGTAGGATTATGGCCACACAAGGTTATACATGCCTGATTGGGTAGCCCATGTAAATCTCTGTAGTAAGAATTGGAACATGTTGTGTTAAAAATAAATTTTAAAACATTATACAAAGATATGAAGCTGCGAGAGACAAGTGGTGGATGATTGCTGCCAGGAGCTGGAAGAGGGAGTAGGTGGTGAATATGAGGAAGATACATGGTATACATGTGTGAAGTTTTCAAAGGATGACTTGAATTACATGATATGTATTCACTTATAAGGCGACATTAGCCATAATGTATAGGATAACCATGCACCAATCCACAGACCCAAAGAAGTTAAGTAAGAAGGAGGGTTCAAGGGAGGATGCTTGAATCTCACTCAAAAAGGAAAATAAAGTAAGGATTAGAGGTGAATGGTTGGAGGGAACTAGGGTAGATCAGGAGTAGAGAGAGAGGGCCTGGAGAGAGAACGAAGTTGGAGGGAGAGTGTCTCTGTGACGTGTCAGAGACCTGGGATAGGGGAGCCTCCAGGAAGTCTCAAGGGGTAACACAAAACAAGAGTTCCAGCTGTGGGGAATATTGAGCCTGAAGTGGCCACCTCCTATAGCCAGGCAGGACTCGCAGTAGAGGGTCAAGAACACCATTCCACCCACAAAACCTTCAACCCAAAATTTGTCCTGCCTACAAGATGTGCAGGACAAAGATGGAGCAGAGATTGAGGGACTGGTCAACTAGAGACTGGCTCAACTTGAGACTCATCCAATAGGAGAGAGATAACACCTGACACTATTAATGATACTCTTCTATGCTTGCAGGCAGAAGTGTAGCATAACTATCCTCTGAGAGACTTCATCCAGCAGCTAATGGAAACATGCAGAGACTCACAGCCAAATGTTAGGAGGAGCTTGGGGAGTCTTGTGGAAAAGTAGCAGAAGGATTGAGGGAGGCTGAGGGATCAAGAACACTAAAAGCCCTACAGAGTCAACTAACCTGCGCCCATATAAGCTCACAGAAACTAAACCACCAACCAAAGAACATGCATGGGCTGGACCTAGGCACCCTTCACATATGTAGTAGATGTGTGGCTTGGTCTTCATGTGGGTCCCTCAACAAGTGGAGAAGGGCCCCTTTCTGACTCTGATGGCTACCTTTGGATCATGTTCTCCTAATTTGGCTGCATTGTCTGGCCTCAGTGGGAGAGGCTGTGCCTAGTCCTGCATCAGTTTAATGTGTCTGGATGGGTTGGTACTCATGGGGTGTCTCCTGTGATCAGGATGTAAAGTGAAGATAAATCAATTGAAGAAAAACCTCACAAAAATGACATTAATACTCAGTCTAAATCATAAATAAGAAGAACGACATTGCCATACCTGGACTGCAATACTGTCCCATTATTCCTTTCTGGTCTGTCCCATCCCTTAGTCACATCTTCAACTTCTAAGTCAATACCAGGATTAACTATTAGCACAAAGCTTAAACCTCACCTTATAGACATTTTGATCAATGATGAAACTATAAGGAGATGAGTCCAAGTTTAATTTCAACACATAATCCCTAAGTCATATATGTGCACATATCTATATTTATGTTTTATATATTCAACACCTGTTTTCTGTATACTCGTGTATACACAGAGATTCTTTATAAGATTGCAATTATTCCTTTAAATTACCTCTAACTCTGTTGTGAGCATACTTCATAGTTCACACTCGGCAACACTTTGGGCTCAAGTTTGGACCTCTACAAGCCTATGCACTAAAGGCTTCGGTACAGATCATGGTTTCATCTCAAGGTGGTGGTTCTATTAAGAACTGAGATCTAAGGGAAGGGAGGTAGGTTATTGGGGGCATACCTTTGAAGAAGGTTATCAGGACTCTTCTCTCTCTCTCTCTCTCTCTCTCTCTCTCTCTCTCTCTCCCTCCCTCCTTCTCTCCCTCCCTCCCTCCCTCCCTCCCTCCCTCCCTCCCCCCTCTGTCTCTCCATTTTTTGACAAGCATTAATTGAACAACCTACTCAGACACATTCCACCCCCTTGATGTAACCTGCTGACACATATTCATAAACTTAAATCCCTGAAACTATGAGCAGCAGTACATATTTCCTCCTTTTAAAGTACTATGTCACAGTGATGACAAACATCTTTGCATAACAGAATGAGGAAGAGCTTCCACTGCCTTCCTCAGCCAAGTCTCACAAAGCTTACTTCCATGGTAACATCCCTGGAGAAGAGGGGGGGGGGTGCTTCTACCCTGGGAAGTCAGATCCTAGAAGCCCCTCCATTCAATGCTCTCCTGCCTAATGTTCTTCCAACACTACATACTCCTAAGCCTCTTTTCCTACTTAGCCTTTCAATTGCAGGTTGACTTCCAGCCAAGGACTGCTTCCTAAAGTCAGCATAAGAACAATGCTCATTGGGATCCCTTGCTGATTTTTGGTCACCTTCTCTAGAAGCACAAGTATTATGCTACTGCTTACTTATTGTCCTTCTTGCCCTTTAGACAAACTGTCTCTTCCTTATTTCTAGATCCCCAGCTCTTCCTTGGTATCTCCTTTAAAAGAGAAAGGAAAATTTTATAAAGTGACAAATAACAAAATATAAACTTTCACATTGCTGGTTCATTCTGAACACCCTGGCATTAATAACAATACAAAAATATTGTTTAATGAGTGGATAAGTGAGCATCTTATATGGTTACCAGGTACCATATCCATTCAAACAATACATTTATCACAATTTAAATATGGGAAAACATTCAATCAAGAAGAAGCCATTGGAGACACAAGCTAAACAGAGTGGATTACACACAACCATGGTGGTTGAAAAGTTCAGTTTGAGAGGAAATTTTTCTTAACAGAAACAGAGTGATGCCTTGGGCTGCTGCACAGGTACAGCCTCCACAGAACAAACAGGCACTCGATGTAATTGGCATCTGCACTGCCTCTTCCATTTCTGAGACTCTGAATGTTCCCAAGCAAATTTGCCCTTATAATGCTTTCCAAATACCAAAAAGACTCACAGAAGGAAGACAAACTGTTCTCATCCAATAAGACTTTAGTGTTACCTTGGAGATAGGAATCCTTTTCAATCAAATCTATGTCCTCAAATTCTTCCAGAACCATCGCAAAGAACACAGGATATAGACCAGAGAATAAGAGTGTTCCAAAGGCACAGCCCAGCAAGTGGTTTGAAACAGTAACGGTACGTCCTGATGGGAGGAATAATGGAGACATTGGGCACATATGGAGAAATGACAGGGGGCCACAGCCTCTGGAGGTCTGCAATTTCAGTGTATTGCTGTGAACAGATTCCGTTGGGAAGATTTGCTTTTGCTCATTTGTGTATAATTTGTCATACACCCATAGGAGGCAATACCAGCAACTGTTCTTTTCCCCCCCAGTGAATTTACCATTTAGAGGAGAAACAAAACATGTATAATTCTTTGCTATTTACCAGCAAGTGAGATTCAAAACTGAGAAAATGAGCATGAGAAGCATTCATGGGTCTGATACGACTCTTCCACCCCCTCTAACCTACTTACCCCCAGATTTCTAGCAAGCTTCTCTTAATGTTCTAATCCTCATACTTTACTTTACAGAAGACCAGAAGTTGGACCTGTATCAAACAATGCCTTTTTCATCAAAAGTTCACTACTATGTATGTATTTCAGAAGATGGTTGAAAGGCTGTGCTACCTAATTTTGGGACCCAGTGCACTGATGCAAGCAGCTGATTAATGTCAAAATAATGCCATACTTATAACAATAGGATGTCACTAACAGGCAACTGAAAGAAAAACAATCTTAGAAATTGTTTTGTTTTGTTTATTTATTTATCTATTTTGCCTTTTGTTCATCTAGGTGAATTGTTTACCTTACAGCCCCAAATAAAGCTCTCTCTTTTGTCTAGAACAGCCTTACTGTGATAAAGTCTAATCTTTGTCCTTGCTGGGTTCTCCCCTGGCATACTCACCTCATGATGGCTCTGTCTGGCCTCCTCTCCCTTATTTACCCAGAGTGTAGCCTGAGACTGCAGCACTTCAGGTGACTTAACATATATGTTGAATGGATGGATGTAATTACTCAAAATACATGATATAGACTCTTACAACACTGGGTGTGAAATAAACCCAATTTATCAGTCCTTTTTGCCCTTCCAAGTTCACTATGATCCAGCCACACTAGTTTTCTATTCTTAACTACCAGCCCTGTTTTGGTCTCAGAATTTTGGCACTTGAGGAAAACCCTCCCTCTACCTGGTGGTATACTATTACTCCTGATATTTATGATGGGTCCTTGTTTACTTTTTTTTTTTGCAATTCTGATTGAAAGTTCCTTTTTTCTGATCATCTTAATTAAAAATGGTCATTCTCCTGACCATTTCCCCCAGCCCACCCCGCTACTCACAACTTTATTGACTTTCATAGCATCCATCCCTAATTGCCTTCTTATTTATTTATGTTTACTGGCTTCCCTCCACTGAAATGTAAATTCCCCAATGGTAGAGATTAGCTTTTAGGCATGACTATATTCCCCAGGGTGTCAGAAGTTCCCATCACCTACTAATTGCTCAATAAAAAGATGTGATAAAGTCATGAGAAACAATAAAGAAGAATGCTCTGGGAAGTTACTTTGTTGCCTCTATGTCTTCCGTCTCTAGTTTATACAAGCATTCATGTATAGAAGCTAGCTTGAAATATGTGAACAACTTATAAATAACAAACAATGGAAAACTAGAATGGAACCAACAACAACAAAGACTTGTATTAAAACCACAGCACTCACTTCTTTGCCCATATACACAAAATCCCTAAAGTCTTGCTTAGCCATTATATGTATAAAATTGTGAGTACATTATAGATCTCAGTTTCTAAGTCTTTCTTGGTCAATTGAACAATTACACTCCCTAAACTATCTCAGTCCACTGGATGCAGATGCAACATTTATTGGTAAGATAGATGCTACTCAACTGCTCACAGCCATGTTTTGCTATGGTAATGGATTTCTAAAATAAACTACAAATGTGTTGATGTACAACTCAGCTCTGCTTTTCAAATTTCTGATAAAATGTATTATGTTTGCTTTCAAAGTATTCCTGCAGGTATGGATCTCAAGGAGAAATTCAGTTACATATGAACAGAAGAGCAAGGCCCTATATTTTGTTGAACATTTTTCTGTCAAAAATAAGAAAAATAACCCTCACAACTGTCAAAAAATATTGTATCTTTAAATTATGAGATATTTATAACCCAATGATCATGTATTTTATAATGTAAGTAATGTTATCCAGTTTTTTAATAATATGCCAGTTTTCATCAAAAAGTGGTTATGGCTTCCACATCTTTAAACCTGTGTGTGTGTGTGTGAGTATGTGTGTGTGTGTGTGTGTGTGTGTGAGTGTGTGAGTGTGTGTGTGAGTGTGTGTGTGTGTGTGTGTATGTGTGTGTGTGTGTTAGTGTGTGTGTGAGTGTGTGTGTGAGTGTGTGTGTGAGTGTGTGTGTGTGTGTAGGATGCACAGAGAAGTACTGACATTTTTTTCATGGGCCATAGCACTTGTAGACAGTGAGTATTGATTGTTCTTCGTGTTTATATTATGATCTTCATAACATGAGGAGGCTCTATTTTTAAAAAGTAGAATTATAGTGATACAAATCAAGAGAGTACATAAGCCATACTCCTTGAATTTATGCTATACATTCTTAATTAGGAAAAACATTGCACATGAATATTAGTTCTTCAGGGAGTATTACACGTATATTTTTTTACGTGTAAGGCCTAAATATGCACATAATACATAGATGGTATTAAAAAGAATAGATCTTAAGAGTCTCCCAATGGGACTATCAATGAAAAATTTGCTAGGAATTCTTTTATATTAAAGTCCAAATATTTGAATCTCATATGTCTTCCATTTCATTTCCATCCAGTTGTCCTCTTCATTTCTAGTAAGTACAAGTTCAATTTCAACCATAAACCCCAAAGATTATGCCATGTGTCAAGGAATGAGGTTACTGGATCAAAAATGACAAGAACTTCAGTGTAAGGGAGTGTTAGCTCCTGCATCCTTAAGCCTCTTCAGGCCCCTCAAAAGCAATCCTTCAAAATAGTTCGAGTGTTTTCTAATTGAGGTCAGACCATGGGAAGTTGTTCCCAATCCCCAGATATAGCACTTTTCTCTTTGTTTTTGGCATTAATACAGCATTCTTACTTAAGAGTACCTGCCCAGCGATAAATGAGCGCTAATCTTGGCAAGACTTTCTTCCACAACTCTCATAGTTCAGAAAGTCAGCATTGTGATATAAGAAGTACATTATCAAATACAAGGCCTAAGTCAGTCCCTGGAGCAAACCTAACTGAAACTATAATATTTCTGCAGTTTCTTCCCAGGAACAATTTTGAATCCATCTGAAGGATAAAAACACATGATGCTGAAATACACACACACACAGACACACACACACACACAGAAAGAGGAGGGCTATTTGAATTAGTTTTACATGTACCATAATAATAAATTTCTCCAGTTTATCATAAAGTATCCTCAAACTGAGGAAAAAATTACAGTTACAAAAGTCTAAGCAGATGAAGTTTTTTAAAAAGCACCCAGCCATCACATTTTCTGATTTCTTGTTTGGAAGCTAGCTGATAATATCACATGCCGATATTTTTGCTCTTTCTACTCATTTTCCATAATCAGCTCTATGCCACATTAATGGGACCTATACTCATATCAAATAGAAGCTATGGTAAGTAGAATAATGGCAAAAAGAGATGCTTATATCTTCGAATCTGGGACCACACTACTTTCCAAGGGAAAAGTGGGACATGGGGGATGTGATAAGATTTAAGGACTTTGAGAAAGGAATAAAAGCCTGGACTATCTAGCTGCACCCAATCTAACCACTAGAACCTTTACAATAGAGAACCATTTCCTTGATTTTGAACTCACTAAGAGATGGGACAAGGGAAGCAGGGCCAGAGAGAAGTATTTCAGGGGCAGGATCAGATAGTGCCAAGCTCTGAAGTCAGAGGCCACACATCAAGGGCTATGTGTAGCTGGCAAAAGCCAAAGCCATGAAAAAGATTCTCCCCAAAGACAGATGACATCTTTATTTTAGTTCAGCAAGACTCGCATCAGACAAATAACTGCTATTTTAAGTTACTCAGTTTGAAACATTTTACTGCAGCAGTAATAGCAAATGATAATAAAACTAAGGGGAGAAATTCAAAATAATACATTACCAATATTTTTTGTTCTTAACTGGATATGATCCAAACATCATGAACATTGGTTAATATAGTCACAAACCAATCAGAACCTGTGTTGGATTTGCATTACTAGCACATTCCCCATGATGAAATGCCTGAGATAGAATAGTTTTGAAGGCTAAAGGCTTCCTTATTGTTTAGTTTGGGAAGCTGAATTCCTGGAGTGGGCAGCCTGAGTAAGTTGGTTTATGTTTAAGGCTGAATAGCTGATGGCATCAGAAGTAGAACAGATTGGAACAAGAAAGACAGCCTGGAACAAGAAGCAAGGAATGTGCTTTTCCTACAACACTTTCCTAATGGAACACCCCTAGTGAGCTAAGAATTCCCACTAAACTACACACACACACACACACGTCAGTTGTGAGTGCAGTGAATTGAACCCAGGTCCTCTGCAATAAGAAGTGCTCTTAACTGATGATCTGTTGCTCCAACCCCTAGACTGTATCTCTAAGCTCTAGTACTTAATCATCCTTCTCATCGAGGATTGAGTCCCAACATATGGGCCTTTGTGGGAGTCCATAGGAAAAGTACTAATCAATGAAACAAGATGGGAAGGTAATGATTGAGAAGCCACCTCTCTCTCTTTAATATTTACACACTGATAACTAAAAAGCCATATAAACACTGGGGCCATAACATTGGAAAAAAAACTAGTAACCTGGACTATCATGTAGTACAAAACTATGCAAGACCCCCAGATACCATTCTTGAGACAAAGAATTAATAACTGAAACATCTTTAGCAAGCCACTGGTATTTCAATTTCAACAGCTGGATTTAGCCTATGTAATATGATAAGCATATATAAAATATTATATGTTACATACTTATTATGGAACATACCCAGGAATATTTTAAAACCAGAAAATGCTTCTATGACTCTAAAGGGATTTGCCTGAAATAAGTCATCACATTCAAATACAGCTAGCTTTCTAATAAGATTTTCATTTAAAATAAATAGTAAAAATAAGAATAGTAATAATTACGTGAAAATTTTCTAAATTTAATTCTGTACACAGATTTAATGAATATTTCAATACCAGAGCTGATGAATCTCCATCAGTAAAAATTCCTGTTCTTTTAGAGTTAATATACCAGTAAGATTTAAACAATAGGGGATAGCGAGATGGCTCAATGAATAAGAACACGTGTTATTCTTGCTGAGGACCTTGGTTTTGTTCCCAGGACTAACATGGCAACTCAAAACTATGTATAAGCAAATTCTAGAAGTTCCAAAGTGTTCTTCTGGTATCTGTGGCCACCAGACGCAAACATGGAACATATATGTATGTGTATGCGTGTAGGTATGTGTGTATGTATATTGCATACTCATGTACATGTGTATGTGCATGTACATATAAATTACATCATATACACATACCTAGGCATATGCATACACATATGCATCATATACACACACATATAATTATGCAGGTGCATACGCAGGCTAAGTTTTCTAGTGTGAGTATGGTAAATATAGAAGCAGTTTTGTACATCTTAATTCTTGGTTACACTTTGTATGGCATGCTTCTGTGTACTCAGAAAAGTTTCTTCAGTGCTCATTGGCAGGCTGGCCATGGTTTTCAGTTTAATATTGGCTATGAGCAGCCAACAGAGAGCACAAGTCTGGCGATTTTAGTGTTAACTGTTAATTATGTGATGGTTGAGACTGTGACTACAGGCTTGATAACATGGAATCTGACTGTGAGGGCAACTCTGTGAAAGGGTCTTTTATTCATTGATTAGTTCGAATTCGGCTACTTTTTTTCCACATACCATTTCCAAAATAAAGGAATAGGGAAGGATATAAATTTTAACTCAGGTGTACAAGATATATATTTAAAACATGAGAAACAACATATTTGTCTTTCTCCTCCCACTCTTCGCTATATTTATTTTGGCTGCTTATACCACCTTCCAAATGTCTCATAAAAACACAAATTCTTCTGGGATATCATTTGAACGTGATGATTTCGGATCACAAATGATTCTGCAAACATTATCTCAAGGCAAGCACAGTGGCTCAGAGGTAAAGACACTAAGCCACCATTCCTGAAAATGTAATCCAATTCTTAGGACCCATATGGTAGAAAAAGAAAATAGTGAGTTTCCATCTGACCTCAACATGTGTGCAGTGGTATGCACATGCCCGCTCAAGAATAGATATATGCATAAACAAATCCATCCATCAATCAATATATGTGAAAATGCTTAAGTTGATTCCAAAACCATTAGCCCATTTCATACACAAATTAATTCAAGATGAAAGATAGAGAATACCACAAAATGCCTGCAACTTCTGTATGCTGCTTTGATGTATGGTTTAGACAACAGATTATTTCACAAATGTGAATCAAAATTATCTTGATTTGAACACTAGCTGTTATCAAGATAAACATTTTCTGATGACAGTTTAGGGTTGTTTTTGGATTGGGGATTTTTTTTTTTTATAATTCAAATAGTTGATATTAAGACCATAGCTGGAAAGAAGAAAGAACTGTTTAAGCTACTTTAAAAATATATTATTTAGCAGATTGATTGTACTGACACTTTGAAATAAAAAATACGTAGCACAAAACAAATTAATCATGAAAGCAAGAAGTGCAATGACTGTGGGTTACTAAAATGTCTAAATGATTTTAGAATTTTCATATCTATCTGGCACTTTTATGTGTCTGAAACTCTGGCTAAACATTGATTTTTGTCTTTAAATTATCTTAATCCAGTAATGGAAGGCATGAATACCTTTGGCATTGAAAATTTTAAAACAATTGTTCTAATAATAAACATAAAAGTGATAAACACAAATCTAGACTTTCTTAGATGGTGATATCAATGCAAGGACTATGTCATATAAAGTCACCAAGACAAGCTCCCCTTTATCCTTCTTCTTCCCCCTTGATACTACTGAAGAAAGAAAATACAATGGTTATAAAGATCTCTCCCGGAGATCCTTAGGCCCATAAGGGCTGGACGCTGAGTATGGGGGAACTCAAGGGTGGGAAGGTGAGAGTCAGGGTGTGGGTTGAGGCACATTCTCCTAGAAGCAGAAGGAGAGAAGATGGGATAGGAGGTTCCTGGGTGGAGGGAAATGGGGTAAGGGAATAACATCTGAAATGTAAATAAAATATCCAATAAAAAATAAAGACCTCTCCCGGTTATTGATAGTTTATTTACTGACTCTGGGTTGGCACCCTGAACATCATACATGTGTTTGCCTAGAGCTCTTCAAAGAGAAAGTGACAGAAGAAGGTAGACTCCTCTTTTGTTTTTGTTTTTTTTTTTTCGAGACAGGGTTTCTCTGTATAGTCCTGGCTGTCCTGCCTCTGCCTCCCAAGTGCTGGGATTAAAGGCGTGCGCCGCCACCACTGCCCGGCTTTTTTTTTTTTTTTTTTTTGGTTAGACTCCTCTCAAGAAAGAAAAACTCATTTCTTTCTGATGTGCATCTTTTTTATGGGATATTTTATTTATTTACATTTCAAATGTTATCCCCTTTGCTAGTTTCCCCTCCGGAAATAGCCTATCTCATCCCTCTTCCTCCTGCTACAATGAAGGTGCTCTCCCACCCACCCATCTACTTCTGCCACCCTGCCTTAGTATTCCCCTACACTGGGGCATCAAGCCTTCACAAGATCAAGGGCCTCTCCTACCATTGATGTCCGACAAGGCCATCCTCTGCTACATACACAGCTGGAGCCACGGGTCCCTCCATGTGTACTCTTTGGTTGATGGTTTAGTCCTTGGGAGCTCTGAAGTGGTTCTTATTCACCAACAGAAACACCTGCCTCCATTTTCCAGGGCCTCTATCAATCTTTAAACAAGCTCCATCATGCTTGACAGACTGTGGCAGCATCAGCCTCAGGGAAGTACAAGCCTTTTGAACTACTTATGTCTAAAACTTACACCAAACTTTTATGATTAAATACACCAAATCCTTTACTTTGAAAAGATGCATTAGCTTGACCTGCTACAGTAATGAACTGTAGCCTGGGTGAGATCTGAAACCAGAGTCACACCATTGTTACCATGAAGAGTCATATAAATTTCTGTGACAAGAGATCTAGTACCTTTGCCTACTTACTACTGGGCTGGGCTGGCCCAGTGTTATATGTCATCAGTAAAGGACACCAAAGAAAATAATATTTGAAAGGGGCTTTGTTTCATAGTTCTAGCATCTTGTCTGTCAGGCTCCTATGGTACATACAGACAGTTTCTCCATGTCTATTCCTGAAAGTTCTTTAAACTTTGCTTCTGAAATATCCCAAAGGCCTTACATATCTGCTAACCCAAAGTCATCTCATAGTGGAGGCCCTCTAGTTTGAAATTTCTGGCAACACCTTTTCCAGTGCAGAGACTGGTTTTCCCAGTGACTTCCCCAACAATGAATTTTCAACAAGCTCTATCTGAATAACTCCTCCATGGGAGATGCCATTCTAACCCAGGGATTCATATTAGTACCTTCTAAGGTGATTCCATCCTGAGACCTGAACTGAAGGTTGCTCTATCTCAGCCCTAGGGACAATGATGTTCCTTATATATTCCTTCCCAGCATTCTTTTCAGCTGGTTTTTCTTTCTACTAACCTGGATCCCTGTTACTCAACTCCCAGTTTCTTTACAGAATAATTCCCTTTCCATCTTACTCTAAGCTTTTTCTCTCCTGATTTGGCTTTGTCTGATGAAATGTCTTAGCTTAAAGGTCATATCACAAGGATTTGCAGTCTTTATGCTTAATGTCTGTCCTCTCTATTTGTGAATCTATTTCCCTTGCTCAGCATTATTCCTTTCTACATGTAGAGCATGTGTTACCTTCCAACACACAAACACATTTGTCAATCTAATACGTTTTTATTTATTCACTCTTTCACTTCTGATAGAACATGCTCATTAAATTACTATGGAAAGGACAATCACATGGATCACAATGGCTGATTCTGAAAAATGATCCATTGGTCTCAAAGAGCCTCTGACTTGTGTTTAGTAGCATCAGCATTTTTGCGCCCTTTTGGACTGAGAAGAGACTAATCCTTCCATGTATCCTGGAATAACTACAGAAACCTTTAAGACACAACCTTTTTCTCTTGCATCATATAAAAATATTGTTTCAGCACCTCCAAATTCAGTTGACTATTCCTTCCAAATTAGTAATTCTCTATTCAGTTGTTCTTTTTTTTTTGGAGTGTGGCAATTAATTTTACATGTAATTCGAGTGTATTTACTGTCAAGCTGTTTTGCACATGTTGCTAAAGCAAGAGTTCACAAACATTTAAACAGTGACACATTTCAATTAAGGCACAAATCTATATTTTTCTGGCTCCCTTGATCTGAAAGAAAATGTAGATGGCATATATTTTCTTCTTCAAAGCTTAGGTAGTATGTAAATCATCACAGCCAAATTCAACAGCCAGATATAATTAAGAAAAATATTTAATTAAAATAAATAAAAATATGGGACCAGAAAGATGGTTCATAGGTAAAATCCTTAGTGTTCAAGAGCGAAGATATGACTTCAGATCCCTATGAAACATGTAAAACCCAGATGAGCTGGCAAACATCTGTAGCCACACTGCTGTTGGATGATAGGTCTGGACAGTCATAATCCTGGAGCTCACCAGCCAAACCAATGAGTTCAGTGTTTGGTAACAGACTATCACATATTGTAAAGTGACAAGAAATCAAAGAATTGAGCTTGATTTTTGTTTCCAATTGCACATATACACAGATGTTAACAAACTCACATGTCTTTACTTACACACACACACACAGAGAGAGAGAGAGAGAGAGAGAGAGAGAGAGAGAGA
>NW_021620661.1:1712825-1748123 GCF_004785775.1 Grammomys surdaster
AGGGAGGGAGGGAGGGAGGGAGGGAGACAGAGAGAGACAGAGAGACAGAGAGAGAGAGAGAGAGAGAGAGAGAGAGCGCAAAGGCTGTTTTTTCAGTTCTCTTGGTAGTACCTAAGTTTTGTGAGTATGTTGTGTTTACTCTATGGAAGCATCTTTGAGTTTCATCTTCACAAACTCAATTTTCTTTCAATATAGTGCCCCTCCATTTAGTTCACAGGGACAGACACAAAAGAAAAAAATGAGTAACTGAACTCCTCACATAAAGGACATATGCAGAGGACAGAACTTTGACCATTTGCAAACACAAGTATATAACTCAATTTTGTTGATCAGACATCTTAGAATATAAGAACTTTTCTATTCAGTAGTATTGTGTTTTTTCATCCTAAGTGTTTCAATAAGAAATATTTTTGAAGCATTTTGCATTCTTACTTTTAACTTTTAAAAACACTTCCTTTAAGAAGGAATTTCTGACTCTTTCAGTTTGGGCTATGTGGTGGTTTGAGTATGCTTGTCCCAGGAGTGCCGCTAATAGAAGGTGTGGCCTTATTGGAAGAGGTGTGGCCTTGTTGGAGGAAGTGTGTCATTGTGGGAGTAGGCTTTAAGACCCTCCTTGTAGCTTCCTGAGGACAATAGTCTCCTGGCTTCCTTTGGATGAAGATGTAGAACTCTCAGCTCCACCAATCCATGTCTGCCTGGATGCAGCCATGCTTTCCACCATGATGACAATGGACTGAACCTCTAAACCTGTAAGCCAGGCCCAACTAAATGTTGTTTTTTTATAAGAGTTGTCTTGGTCATAGTGTCTCTTCACAGCAAAGGAAACTGTAACCAAGACAGGTTAGATGTCTTCTACTTATACTAGAACATGCCTTTTTCCCCTGTCCTAGAACTCTGATCCCTTTGCATTTCAATGTGGCCTTGTACTTAGATAGCTTCTGATGACTTTTGGATGTGGGTGATTTTTCTCTACTACCTAGCAATGTGCCTTGTATATATTAGACATTTAGTAAATACTTGTTGACTAATAACACTCCTAAGAACATCAATACAAATGCTATACATTTGAGGGTAAACTTTTACTTAGAAAAATAAAGTAAACAAAGAAAATAAAATCCATGTGCCTTAAAGTAAGAATAAGTTTAGCTTCCCTAAGCAACTTTCCCAAAGCTAACTTTTAGCTGTTCTAGTTAGATGACGTTTCCAGAGAGCAGAAGTTTGTGAAGGCTGATTTGCTTCCATGCTCCTCACCATGTGAACATTTGATAACGTTAATGACAAAGAACAAAGTTAAAAGGAGCTACTATTAAATTACCTCCTTCCTAATTAAAGAATTTCATAGAACACAGCATTTAGTACAGGAGCCATAAAATAAAAGTACTCATTCTGCAATAACTGTGTGGTCCACTGCGATCAATTAAAGAGAAAATATATGCCTATATGTAGTCACTCTGCCTTAACAATGACTTACACACTCTCTTAAGGTAAGACTTAAAACTGTTCAAAATCTGGATGTCTATAGAATTGGAAACAATACTTAACTTGACAGATCAACTCTGGCTCTCTAAAATCAGAGAAGCTCTCTCTGGGACCAGAACCACGGCCATATAATAGGCAGATAGAGAGAAACTTTTGAATTAATCAGTCCTAAGTAGAATGCCTCATCAAATCTCTCTCCTGAGGGCTCAGTGAACCCTTTGGAAGAGGAGGCAAAAGAAGTGTAACAGCCAGAGGGGATGGAGAACATCAAGAAGACAAGGTCCTTTAAACACAATAGTACAAACACATGTTGAAATCATAGAAACTGGGGCATCATGCACAGGGACTGCACGGTCTGCACAAGATGGAGTCCTAGATCTGAAACAAGTAAGCACATGCCCCCATCCCTAATGCAGGTAGCCTAACTGTAGATCTTCAATTGTCCCATAAATCTAGGCCCCCTGCTCACTTCTAACTATCTAGCAGACCAGCTGCTGCAGGTCCTCTTTCTCTCTGTCCCCATCCCCATCTGAACACACAGATCTTCTCCTCCAAACACCTCCCTACTGATGCTATTATCATAGGTCCCAACTACAGCATGTATTCTCTAGGAACCAGCCAGCAAAGCCTGCCAGAGAACAAGTAGGCCAGTTAAGCAGGTAGATGAGCTTCAGATTTTCACATTCTCCCCCTACACACACACACACACACACACACACACACACACACACACACACACACCCCTTCTCTAAATCCAATTCCCCAGTCTCACTTCAGCTCTGTATCAGACTACCTGCTGTCCTGCTGTGGCTTCTTTTCACTCTCTGTCCTTATATCTAGCAGACTAAGCAGAGCCTAGAACATCCTGTTTTCTTCCCTCCTATAGAACTACTCTTTAGGATCTTAATCCTACAAGGCCATCTACATTCCTGTTAACTCCAGGTACTTAGAAACATATTTACCCAGAATCTCCAATGGCCACACCATGTAGAATTTTCTACCAGCAAGCCTACAGCCATCACATCATCTTAAGTACCATAGAAAGCAACAGAAAACCAAGGTACAAATAAAACACCAAAAGGTAAGACCATATATCAACATCTGGGATTAATCATCCCAAAACTAGATCCTTAAACTCCAGTGTTAAAACATAATCAAAAAGAAAAGGACAGTATGACTACACTAGAATCCTACCACAGTAGGCCTTGAAGTTTGCAACATTAGCTGAAGCAGATGACAAAGGATTTAGAATAACTTTTATGGATATAATGGAGGTCCTTAAAGAGGAAATGAAAAATATCTTAAAGAAATCTGTGGAAATAAAAACAAACAGGAGAAGAAAAGGAATAAAAGAGTTTAAGACCAGAAATTGTAAACAAAATAAATAAATAAGAAAACTCAAACTGAGGGAGATCTGAAAATGGAAAATTTAGGAACTCTAACAAGAACCATGGAGGCAAGATTCACCAACAGAATAAAAGAGATGAAAGAAAGAATCTCAGGTACTGAAGATTTGATAGAAAAAAACCAGATACATTGTTCAAAGAAAATGTGTAATATAAAATACACCTGGCATAAAACATCCAGGAAATCTAGGGAACTATGAAAAGTTAAAATTATTTTAAAAATAATAGTACAGAAAGGAGGAGAAACCCAGCTCAAAGACAGAAAATATTTTCAACAAAATCATAGAAAACTTCTCTAACATAAAGGAGAAGCTTATCAAGATACAAGAAGCTTGTGAATCACCAAGTAGACTCTATCAGGCAAGAAATTCTCCTGTGCAAATAGCAATCAAAACATGAAATGAGCAGAAGAAAGAAAGAATATTAAAAGCTGTAAGGGAATAAAACCAAGTCAGACTTATTATAATAATACTGAACTTCTCAATGGAGACTTTAAAAGCTAGAAGACTATGAAAAGATGTTCTAAAATTTTAAGAAACCACAGATGCTAGCCTACACTACTAAACCCAGTGAAATTTTCCACCAGGATAGAAGAAAAAAAAATCAAGACATTCCATGGTAAAACAAAATTTTAGCTATGTCTATCTACAAATCCAGTACTACAGAAGAAATTAGAAAATAAACAAAAAACCAACCAAACAAAAGCAAAAACAAAAACAAGATTCTAATCTGAAGAAGTTAACAATAGGCAGGAAAAATACATAAACAAATAATCAAAGCAAATAAAAAAGGGGAAAACACACACACACACATTGCTGCCGTTGCCACCACCACCATAACAACAATAAAATATCATAAATCAAAAAACAGTGTTCATTGGTATCTGTCAACATCAATGGTCTCAATCCCCCCAAACCAAAGAAAACAAACAAACAAACCCCACAGACTAACAGAATGAGTGTGAAAACAGGATCCATCCTTTTGCCCCATCAAATAAATGTACCTTAACAACAAGGATAAACATAACCTGAGAATAAAGAATGTCAAAATAATTTTTAGGCTAATGAACCTAAGAAGCAAGCAGGTGAAACCATTTTAATATCTGACAAAATAGATTTCAAACCAAAACTAACCAGAAAAGATAGTGAAGGATACTACATACTCATCAAAAAAAGAAAAATCCATATAGAATGCATTGCAATTCTTAACATCTAGGCTCCAAACACAAGGGCACTCAAATTCATAAAAGAAACACCAGTAGTGTTTAAATCGTACATTGACCCTTCCACACTGATAACAGGGGACTTCAATATTCCAACTGCCAATATACAGGTCATCTAGACAAAGACTAAAAGAAACGCTGGATCTCACTGACATTACAAACCAAATGGACTCAAAGGTTATTTACAAATATTTCACCCAAATACAGAATATATCTTCTTTGAATGTCATGGAACTTTCTCCAAAATTTGACCACATACTCAGAAATAAACTAAGTCTTAACAGATATAAAAAAATTGAAATAATGCCCTGCATCCTATCTGACCACCACAGATTAAATTTGGACATCACCAACAACAGAAACAACAACAACAAAAAATCTTATAAACTCATTCAAACTGAACAACTCATTACTGAACGAGAAATGGAGCAGGATCAGAAGTTTTAAAGGAAATTAAAGACTTTCCAAAATTGAATGATAATGAATATACAACATACTCAACGATATGTGATACAATAAAGGTGTGTCTATTAGGCAAGTGCATAGCACTAAATGACTACTCAAAAAATTGAAGAGAGATCTCTCATACTAGCATCTTACAGCGCATCTACCACCACATTTAAAATCTCTAGAGCTAAAAGAAGAGATCATACCCCAAAGAGGTAGATGGCAAGAAATAATCAAACTCAGAGCTGAAATCAATAAAAACAAACAAACATATAAAAACGACAAAAAGAATCAATGAAACAAAGATTTGGTTTCTTGAGAAAATCATTTAGATGGACAAATTCTTATTCTAATTAACTGAAAGGCAGAGAGAAATGAATTAATTAACAAAATTAGATATGAAAACAGGGACCTAAGAAATCCGGAGAATCATAAGGACTTACTTAAAAAACAATCTGTATTCCAACAAATTGGAAAATTAAAAAGAAATGGATAATTTTCTCAATACATACAACATACCAAAATCAAATCAAGACAAAATAAGCAACTAAAACAGAACTATAGCCCCTGGCGAAAGACAGTCATTAAAAGTCTAACAACCAAGAAAAGCCTGGGCCAGATGGTTTCAGCTCAGAATTCTATCAAACTTTCAAGAAAGAGCTAACCCTAATACTACTCAAATTACTCCACAGAATAGAAACAGAAGGAATATTGCTCAATTTGTTTTACAAAGCCACAGTTAACCTGATACCCAAACCACATAAAGATCGGACATCAAAGGAAGAGTATTACAGACCATTTTCCCTCATGAAGATAGATATAAAAATTCTCAATAAAGCACATGTAAACCAAATCTAAGACATTTCCAAAAGGTCATTAACCATGATTAAATAAGCTTCATTCTAGAGATACATGGGTGGTACAACGTACAAAAATCAATATATATAATCCACTATATAAACAATCTAAAAGAAAAAAAACCATGATTATCTCATTAGACATAGAAGAGGTCTTTGACAAAGAATAATACCAGCTCATAGTAAAATTTCTGGGAGAGGGCCTGGAGAGATTCAGAGAGTTCAGCAGGTAAGAGAACCAGAGCCTCCTCTAGAGGACCTGGTTCAGTTGCCAGCAATCACATGACACTCACGCTGTCTGTAATTCCAGTTCTACAGGATCCAACACAATAATACAGATATACTTGCAGGCAAAATACCAATGCACATGAAATAAAAGTCACTAAAAATTATTTTTAAAGTGTGCTAGAGAGATTAAGGATACAAGGGACATATCTCAACATAATAAAAGTAGTTTACAGCAAGCCTATAGCAAACATCAACTTAAGCACTTGCACTGAAATCAGGAACAAGAAAAGGCTATCCACTCTCTCCATACCTATTTAATACAGTACTTGAAATCTTAACTAGAGCAATATGACAACTTAAGGAGATCAAGGGAAAACCAATTGCAAAAGAAGCCAAAGAATCATTTACTTGCAGATTATATGATTTTATGCATAAAAGACCCCAAAGTTCCACCAAGAGACTCCCACAGCTAATAAAAACTTTCAACAAAACATAGGATATGAAATTGATACACACAAAAAGTTAGTAGCCATCCTATGTACAAATCACAAATGACTAAGGAAGTAATCAGGGAAACAATAACTTTCACCAAAGCCTCAAATAATATATTTTGAGATAACTCTAAGCAAGCAAGTAAAAGATCTGTATAATAAAAATCTTAATGCATTGAACAAAAAACAAAAAAAACAAACAAAAAAACAAACAAACAAAAGCCAAGATAATCAGAAGATAGATCTCCCATGCTCATGAACCTATAGGATTAATATAGTAAAAGTGGCCATCCTATCAAAAGCTGTCTACAGATTCAATGCAATCCTTATCAAAATTACAATACAATCTTCAGAGATCATGAAATGACAGCCTTCAGCTTCAGATGGAAACACAAAATAATTCTAGCTAGAACAATTCTGAATGATGAAAGAAGTGCTGGAGATATCACCATCTTAAAACTGTGCTGCAGAGCTATAGTAATAAAAACAGCATGGTACTGGCAAAATCCAGGCACACTGATCAATGGAATCGAACTGAAGACCCAGAGACAAATCTACACAGCTATGGAGACCTGATTTTTTTTATTGGATATTTTATTTATTTACAATACAGATCTCATCCCCTTTCCCCATTTCCCCTCCCTAGAACCCCCATCCCATTCCTCCTCCTCTTTTATGCTTTTATACCATTTTGACTACATGCATGTATTAAGGTCAGTTCTAGGTTGAGGGTCTAGCAATACAATAGATGCAAATAGTCAAGGAACAAGCAACACAATAAACACAAATAGTCAAAAAAAAAAAAGCAAGGCATTAATCCCAATTACATGAACCCTCCCATGATCACTGTTTCTAAGGGCTTATCTTATCAGGATGTCCAAAGTATCTGAGCCTACTTCCCTGTCCTAGTCCAAGGTCGTTTTCATGAGAGACCTGATTTTTGTTAAAGAAAAAAAAAAACAATATCTTCAAAAAATGTTGCTGGTCAAACTGGATGGCTGCCTGTAGAAGAAACAAATAGATCCATACTTATCACCCTGTACAAAATTGAACTCCAAATGGATTAAAGTCTTCAACCTAAAACCAGATACACTCAGCCAAATAAAGGAGAAAGTTGGACATAGCCTTGAACTCATTTTTCATAGGACAAGACTCTCTGAACACAACAGCACAGGCACTAAAATCAAGAATGAGTCGATGGGAACCTCATGAAACTGAGTAGCTTCTGTATGGTACCGGGAAACAGTCATTCGGACAAAACGCAGCCTACAAAATGAGAAACAGTTCTTATCTATTCCATATCTGAGAACTCAAGAAACTAGATATCAAGGAAACAAACAACATAATTAAAATTGAGGTACAGATCTAAAGATAGAATTGTCAAAAGAGGAAACTCAGATAGCCGAGAAACAATTAGAGAAATATTTACCATTGTTAGTTATCAAGGAATTGCAAACTGAAACCACTTTGAGATTTTATCTTACACTGGTCAGAATGGCTAAAGTCAATTAAATAATCCTCATGCTGGCAAGGATATCAAACAAGGGAAACACTCAATGACTGTAAGTTGGACTTCAAATTTGTACAGCCACTATGGAAATCAGTGTGGCAATACCTTAGGAAAATGTGAATTTCCGAGTAGTGGTGATGCACACCTTTAATCCCAGCACTTGTGAGGCAGAGGCAGGCAGATTTCTGAGTTAGAAGCTAGTCTGGTATACAGAATGAGTTCCAGGACAGCCAGGGCTACACAGAGAAACCTTGTCTCAAAAAACCAAAAAAAAAAAAAAAAGGAAGATGTGAATTGATCTACCTCAAGATGCATCTATACCACATTTGGAAATATACCAAAAGGATGCTTATTATTACCACAAAGGTACTTGCTCAATTATGTTCATTGTTGCTCTATTCATGATAGCCTGAAATTCAAAACATCCTAAATATTCCTCAAGAGATGAATGGATAAAGAAAATGTACATTTGCATGATGAGATATTACTCACTCATTGAAAATAACAAAATCCTGAAATTCACAGGCATATGATTGGAACTAGAAAAAAGAAAGGGTAGCTGAGACCCAGAAATACAAATATGGTATGCATTTATTTATATGTGGATATTAGCTATTAACTCAATGGCAATCAAACTAGAACTACAGGGATTAGGTATAAGTGTAGAGTAAGGGGCTAGGGTGAACAGATATATCTTCCTAGGAAAGGGTATTAGAATAATTAGTTATGGATTGAGGAGAAGGAATATAAAGATCAAGTGGGGAAGGAAAGGTAGAGGGGACAGGGAGGAAACTCAGGGAAAGACATATAAAATTAAGGACTCATTTGATGGGTAGTATGAAACAATACAGTAGAAGCTTTCTAAAATATTTACCTATATAAAGGCAATCTTAAAATTTTTTGCCAAAGGATAGGGGAGACAGAGCTATCTGGTTGCAAAATGAAGCTTCTGGTATCAGGAAAGGAAGAATATATATATTTAAGTTGATGGACAAAGAGGTCCAACAGGAACTTCCTAACAAACCATACTATTGCCAAGGCTATAGACTGTTCTCCACAAAAAGTAGCCAGATGCTTTTGCTTACATAACTCACTGAACATGGAGAAGTCAAGCTAGAGTCTATCTTAAACCTTAGCTTCTATGTGCTAGTATCTTTGGTACAGGAAAGTACTCTGTATGTTCCCAAAGGAGAAATAGAAAGAACAACCTATTCCTAAACCCTTTTATCTATATCGTTATCCTGCCTGCCACATATGTTAAGGGAGTGGTGGCACAACACTTGTGGGAATAACAAGCCAATATTTGATTTGATTTAAGTCCTACTCTACAAGATGTAACTCATACCCAACACTGCTTTGGTGATCAAGAACTTAAGACTATATAGTACAGGAGTAGACGATAAGTGCAAATATAAATGTTCCAACAAAAGATTGCAGCAAGAAGTTGACTCCTAATGACATTCTTCTATGCTCATAGACCAGTGTTTTTCTCAGCTATCATCACAAACGCTTCCTCCTGCACCAGATGAGAAGAAAAACATGGACCCACAGCCAGATATTGTGCAGGGAGTAAAAGACTGGAACATGGAGCATTAAGTGGGATCTTTCCATCAATTTCTTTTCAGGGCTCAGGAAACCCTTTAGAAGAGGGGGCAGTAAAAGTGTAAGAGCCAAGAGGGATTGAAGGAACAAGGTCTTCTAAGTATAACAGGATAAACATACATATAAACTCAGAGAGACTGAGGCAGCATGCACAGGGTCTGCATGTGATTGCACTAGATGCGGTCCTAGAAGTTAAAAAGAAATTGGACAACCCTGAATCTGTCTCCAATTGATAACCACTTGCAAATGAAAATGTAATTTTCTCCAAGGAAGTCTCATGGGGGAAACATACTACTCTTAAGGGTAGCTTGCATGTCCAGCAGTAGTTGACCAACAGAATACAAACTCAACAGCATCTTTAAGGTTCCTTAATGTCATGATGTCATGTCATGATATTTAATTTTTTTATCTTTTTAAAATTTGTATATTATATTATTTATTTACATGCCTCTCTGTCTCTCCCTCTTTTCTTTCTCTCCCCCTTCTCTCCTACAGTTCTTTGAGGTATATATTATGGGTTCCAGTTCAGTGTCTTTATGGGATTCCCAAACGTGTCAAAGAGTGGATCTCTTTCTTATGTCCTGTCTTGGACTCTGTACTGGCTGGTTTTGTGTATCAACTTGATACAAGCTGGAGTTATCAGAGAAAGGAGCCTTTCTTGAGGAAATGCCTCCATGAGATCCAGCTGTAAGACATTTTCTCAATTAGTGATCAAGTGTGGGAGGGCCCATTGAGGTGCCATTGCAGGACTGGTAGTCCTGGGTTCTATAAAAATGCAAGCTGAGCAAGCCAGGGGAAGCAAGTAAGTAAGTAATATCTCTCCGTGGCCTCTGAATCATCTCCTGCTTCCTGACCTGCTTGTGTCCAGAGCTGACCTCTTTTGGTGATGAACAGCAATGTGGAAGTGTAAGCTGAATAAACCCGTTCCTCCCCAACTTGCTTCTTGGACATGATGTTTTGTGCAGGTGTGAAATCCCTAACGAAGACAGACTCTTTACCTTCTCCTTATTTGTTTTGTCCTATTTTTGGTGTGTTAGGGGTTTTTTGTTTATCTTATTATATTTTGTTTATTCTATTATTATCCCTTAGAAACCTGTTTATTTTTTTAATTAGAGTGAAAAAGGAGGTGGATCCAGAATGGCAGGGAAGTGGGAAAGAGCTGGGAGGATTGAAAGGAGGAGAAACAGAAATCAGGATACACTCTGTAAGGGGGAAAATCAATTTTCAATAAAGGGAAATAATAAATAAATAAATAAATAAATAAATAAATAAATAAAAATATGTAAATGCTGTAATGAGCCAAAATGGTTCAATAAAGTCCTGAAATATAAAAAATAAAATAAAATTAGTATCTAACAGGCAATTAAGTGAAAGAAATATCAGTTCTTTGTCACATGTTAATTGAGAAACATAAGGGGTTTTTTTGAGATTATAATGGTACAAGTGAAACATTCTTTTATTTGTATCACTCAATTATGCTAAGAGGTACATGGCAAAATAAACATATTACAGTACAGCTTGTCAACCATGTACTTTGCTGCTACCCATAAAAATCTGGGTCTTACCAAGATTCAGAATTTCAAAACACCAAAAGAAATACAAAGTTATATAAACCTATGAGTGATCACACACAATCTTGTCTTTTAAATCACCCTGGATGGTTATTATATCATAAACAAAGCCAGGACCCAGAGATTGATGGAGGTACAATAAACTATGTGTTTGAGGATAGTGACTCACTGTGCCCTGCCTCTATGCTCTCTAAATGTGTGAACCTCTTTCTGTAGTAAAGATGTCTCAAAAAATGGCATTCATTCTTCAGAGCAGTTAATCTTCTAGAAGACTTATTTGTGAAACTGAACAGAATAAAAACATGTCACCATCCAGAAGTGGTTTGTGAAGCCATACTGTGTGGTAGACAAAAAAGACCCAAAGAGATATGTACACTTGTAGCTCTGTCTCCCCATCCCTCATCAAATTTTCTTTAGATCACCTTCATATAGGTAAATATTTTAGAACACTTCTACTATCCATCAAATGATCCTTAATACAGGTGTTTCCTTGTGTGCCTTGAGGTTGGGGGATGTCTCATTAGGTAAAGTGCTGATGATGTAAACTGAGATCTCTAGAGTCTATATAAAAGCCTGTGTAGTGACTTTTATGTTTCAATTTTTTAAATTTTTTGTGTGATCTGCATACTCCTTTCAAAAGATGCTAGGCAGACAGGAAAATCTTGAAGCACACAGGCCAGATAGCCTTGTGAATAGAGGAGATCCTTCCTCAAACAAGGAGGTCAAAGACTGACATCTGAAGTTGCCATTTGGCCTTCAGATGTGTTCTTGGTATGTGCCTACCTACACTTACAAAGACAGCCATGCAAACATGCATACATACACACACACACACACACACACACACACACACCACATTACACGTGCACACAATACATTTATGTTTTAAAAAGAGGATTAGATGTCTCTAGAATGGAAGAATCAGCTTTTAGATACTTGTCTGCTCTCTTTGAAAAACGTAAACTACTGTGTGTTCCAAAATTGTATCAAAGTAAATTTTAACATGACAAGTTTGGCAGAGACCCTAAGCCTCAGGTGAGACCCCCAATTCTTGTTGGTATCCTGTGTGACAGCCTTGGGGGATCCTGAGAAGACTTACCTAACCAATATATACCGTGATAACAATAACAATGAGTTGTTTTAAGCCACAATATTTGGGGTGATTTGTATCCACCAATAGAAAAGCCTCAACATCTATTCCTAATTGCAATAAAATGCCCTCCCTACCCTCCTACACACACACACACACACACACACACACACACACACACACACACATTCAAGGAACTTTTTGCCTGTTGGCATCTCAAGAAAGAATCTATTTGTGTCAAAAACACAGATCATGAATCCTTCTTTGAGTTTGAGCCCTTGAAAAAGTTAGGTCAATGCAAGATTCAGTAGAAGATATTCAATTAGGCCATCAATAAGGCAGCTAGTGCTTTCTATTAGAGTCATCGCCATGACAAGAACAGAGAGTAAAACACATTGCACAAGAATCTGGCTTGCAAAGTGTTTCATTCATGAGCCTTGAGGTTCATTTGTAGAGCAATCACACATGGTAGTTGTACGGCCCCATCTCCATCTGAACAGTGCCTGTTTGACAGATGGCTTCTACTCCAGGAAGCCAAGCAGCATGTGATTTTGCCAACCTGGAAAGAAAAATCCAGGAATGGAGGCCTTCCATGGTAACCTCATACTTTCCACACATAAAGTGAACAAGAAATATCCCATGCTAACGAATGGAGAGCTCACTGAGGTTTTCTTTGTGTTTTTTTTTTTTAACTATAGGCAACATGGAGTTTAATGCACTTCTTAGAAGGATGCTGAGAAGGACAGATGTCTTCTATTGCGAACACTAAGGCCTGTGGCAGTTATCTGGAGGATGCAATCAAAACGCCACTGCTGTGTCTTTTGTAGGAACAAACATCCTTGGGAATTCTACAGGCTTTTTCAAAATTTCGAACTTTGGGAAGCTCACTCCCAGACAGACAGACAGACAGACAGACAAATAGATAAACAGGAAGATATTGAATTGAGAAGGGATGTGTTTAGAAGGAAGCTGGGAGAAGGTGAGGTGGAAAATGGGGGCACATATGATGGAAATGCATTGTGTACAAGTATGAAATTTTCCTAACAAAATAATTTTTAAACAGTTGGAGAAAAGAGAAAGAAGAGTATACAATAACACATTTAAAAAACAAATCCTGTAAATCTGACACGATTCTGAAGATTATCTGAAGGCGTTTTCTAAGGCTCTACTTTCTCATTTCTTATCAAAACCTAAGAAGACTTGGTATTAACCACTCTCTGCTAATAACTTAGCCCGTTATGAGGTAGAAAGGGAAGCCAGGCTTTATTAAGAGTATGTGCCATGCAATGAGCCTGACACTCCATGAACACACTTTATCTCACTCCTTCTGCCAACGAGTTTGTAAGATGGCTATTTTTCTGTGGCTGATTAACAAATCATAAATTTGGTTGCTTTAAAATAAATCAATATTATTTCTTATCTCACACTGTTACAGACTACAACCCTGGGGACATTCGGAAACCAAAAGGCTAAGCTGCTTGTTAAAAAAACAGGAATCTTTAAATTGCCAGCAGCCAAGGAGCAACAAACACACCAAACACACAGATTAAAATGTGTGAAACTATTTCTTCCCTAGCTAAACAATTAATTGCATTAAAAAAAAACCTCTGTGTCTCTGTCTTGGCAGAGTTTTTTGGTTTCCAGAATCTTTTTCTTAATCGTAGCTTGCTCTCTGATATGGATCAAGTCAAAGAGACTAAGATGAAGAATTAGAAATAAAGTTGATTACAAGTAATAGGGCTATTTCTGTTGATCCAATCTACCAAATACAAGATCGTAGACACACTCAAAGTGTTTGTAGAATACGTGGAGGTGTGAATAATAACATTATGGTAACCTCTGCTTTTCCGTTTTTGACAGGCTCTGTGAAGGGTTTTGTTTGGTTCTTAAGACACTGATGGTAGACAAATGTCCTCACTCACTGGGTTCTGGATCAATGATATAATCTGTATTGTTAGGGATGACTTGAAAGTATTGTAGAAGGGAGATTCCACTCCCATGTGTCAGTCAAAAGAAATAATTTCACATTGGGTGTAGAAGTCCATGCCTTTAATACCAGCATTTCATAGAGGAAGAATGAAAGTACTAGAAGTTCACAGTTGTCTGCGCTCACACATAGAGCTCTAGACAAGCCTATATTATATTAGATACTAAGAAAAGTAAAATGAAATCAAAAGTATAAATCCACCAATCATTCCTGAAAGAGAACATCAGAAACTAGGATAGAACTGTTTTCTCATTGTTTTGTAAAGAAATAGTCGTAAGATAACCCCCTAAGTAAAACATTGAAAACAACCCGAGGAAAAGATAAATGGATGGTAAAGAGATTGAATTGTTTAGGGTGGTGGTTCTAAACCTGTACATCATGATACCTTTGCAGATCTCTATGTCCAAAAATATTTACACTAGTATTTATAATGGTAGCAAAATTAACCGTTATGAAAGTTTGACTATGAATATGCTGTAGGAGAGCAAATGAAATGATTAATATGGCTGACTTAACATTGCTAGGTTTTCATGGTAAAAATATTAACGTCTGTGCTGGAGAGACTGCTCTGTGGTTAAAAGTACATGCTACTCTTGTAGAGGGTCCAGGATCAGTTTTTAGCACCCACACATTTGCAAACAACCATTATGTCCAGTTCTAGGTGACTCAATACCCTCTTCTGGCCCCCTGTGGCTTTGCACCAGGTGGTACATATACATGCAAATAAAATACTCATATACACACATAAAATAAAAAGAAATACTTCTTAAAAAAAAAAGAAAAGAAGGAAGATCTACTACTTTCGGTGATGTGCAAATATATACCATAACTGACACAGGTACAATTAATTTGCAGTGAGTCACTTGTTCACTACTGCCCCCAACTGCATCCCCTGGAACAGTCTCCCTATTCTGCTTCTGTTTGGTCTGTTATGATGCTCTGCACATATAAGCGAGTGGCATTGCACTTGTTATTCAGTGATCGCTTTATTTCATTTAACATATTATCTTCCAGATTTCTCCACATTGCAGAAAAATGTTAATTGATGAGGATGGAGATTCTGTTGTGTGTATACACCCTCTCCTCCTTATCTATTATCAGCTTCCAGTCTTAGGTTGATTCCATGTATTGACAATTATGAACAGTGATACAATAAAGGTGTTAATTTTATATGCACAACCTGTAGTGGGACTGCTGGACCCTGTTGTAGTTTGCTTTTTAGATTTTTGAGGAACTCTTATGTTGTGTCTGATAACATCTGCACCACTTAAAAACATACCCAGCAGTGTACAAAATAAAGTCCCTTCTCCATGTTTTTTTTTCAGCACTTTTCATCTTTCATGTTTTTATGAGATCTGTGCTTGTTTCATGGCGGAGAGTGTGTGAACTCCTCTCTTCTTCCCCTTCCATTTTGTTTGGAATATCTGTGATGTGTCGAGACAAACACACTCCTGTTGTTCAGGACGATGAATGACATTTTGTGTTGTATTGAAATTATATTTCTTCAGCAATTTATTTTTATCGTACACACTATTAGCATTGGTACACCCAGTTATCGAAAAGCTACGAGGGAAGAATAGTACCATCTTGATTTCAGCACTGCAGGTCTTGTCTCAAAGGTAAAAAACAAACAAACAAACAAACAAACAAACAAACAATGTCATTCTGTCACTCGCCTAAAGTCAGAGTTGCTTATTGACTCTGTGAACAATCCCTTGACAATGCCCAGACAGCATTTCTTTCATTGTCTTTAAGGAGGAACAGGTTCACCAGGGAAAGAGGATGACTTCATAGTACTTTCTTGGTTGAAAAACACACAAGAAATAGCTCTTGTGACCCACTGTTCTTTCTAGAGAACTCTTTTCCTGCTATTTCATGACAAGAAACAATTACCACAGAGAGACAAAAAGGAAACCCAGCAGTCTAAATATTGATACATTGATGACTGCCAGTTTATGATATCCACTGATAAGTTTAAAGGCATAATTTTTGTAGAAGAGCCTAAGCTAGAGTGGCTAATATAAATTTGAATGTGGTGGAGCAATAACTTATAAAAGCCAAATATTACTCTTTCTTGTGTGAGTGTGTGTGTGTGAGTATGAGCATGTGTGTGTGAGTATATGTATGTGAGTATGAATATATCTGTGTATGATATAGTGTGTGTGTGTTTGTGTATATGTATGTGTGTAGGTATATGTGTATTTATGTGTATGTGTGTGTGAGAATGCGTGTGTTCAAATTTCTTTTCCTTTTCTTAATTCTGGAAAGCTATGTTGCTAAAGTCCACATCCTTTTACTTTTATCCACAGGGAAGTCATAATCCTCTCTTTAAATAGCAGCTGGTTACCATGGAAACAATTCTAATACCCCCGAATCAATATTTTGATTTTTCTGACATTTCAGGTAAAAAAAAAAAAAAGACAGGCTAAGATGTATAAAAGTCACATTTTTTTCCGGTTATAATGTTGACAGCTTGGAGTTGGTAAAAATAAGTCTTGAGCTCTATAATACACTCGAGTTAGCTCCTGATGATGAAGAACTGAGGGTTCATGAAAGATCAATCTACATATTTAAATAATGATGGATTTGAGTGTGGAAACATGTGTACATGCACTGGGACTCTGAGTTCTCCTCCCATCTCTGAACTGGGCCCTGATTCAGCCTGACCATTATTATTCTAATAACTTACCAGAAACCAGTTGGCTGTCAATGGCTTTGTAATTGTCTCTTTCCTATGAGCTCTAAAGAGAAAGGTAAATTTGCATAGAGAATGCTGTTCTGTATTTTATTGGATTCTAACCATCATGCAGTCTATGTAAAGATCATTGAACACCCACACAGCTGAGGCCTTCCTGGTCTATCCTGAGAATTCTGGCCTGGTAGTCCTTAAGTCTTAGAACCTACCAAGCAATTTTTATATCTGAGTCCTTGCTACAAGACCTGAGTCACTTTTTCATGTCTGCCTTAAAAAACAAAACAAAAATAATAGCAAAGGGCTAATTTCTGTCAGATAACTAGTTCTGAGGAGCCTTTGATGCTTAGTTGGTGAAAAGACCTGAGAAAATATTGGCTTTTAGAAATTGGCCACTCAATAGATTACAAGTAGATGAAGATCTGTTCCATTTTTAATGGAACATCCAGCCATCCAAGTGTTGATTCTGAGAGTAGGTGATCCTGATTGTAGCCCTAGTTTCCGTCTTTACATTCTTTTCCTTTCCTCATAGCAGGGATACTCTATAGATGTGTATCTTACATTCCTCCTAAGAATTGGCTGCATGGTATGGCCTGTGGCTCAACCTTTATCATCTCTGTAGTTTGAGTTCTCTTAGAACTTTCTATGTAGCCCAGGGTTATCTTGAACTCAGGATCTTTCCATCTGTTTTCAAAATGCTATGAATATAGGATGCCCCATATGGCCACTCTGGCTTGCATTCAGGCCTCATCTCTAAAAGATTTGTGCCCTGATTCTATAATTTTCTTTGGCAAACAACCTAATTGATTATGTAGGTCTGGCAGTAGAAACAGAAGATGGTTGACTTTTGGACACAGGGATCAGGCAGAATAAAGAGAAATGGAAGATGTCATGTTTAAATATTTGAGAAGACTTAAGAACAATGTTTAAAACTTACAAAAGTCCTGCCACTCTGCTTGTATTAATAAGGAAACTAAACACCTGTTGTTTTAATCAAAACATCAATATGTGCTGGAGGCTCAGGACACACTTCTAACCCAGAACCACAAGAAGAGTTCCAAATTCTAATGGATGCTAAGAAGGTAAAGAGAAATGAATTTAAACACACACACACACACACACACACACGCATGTGCGCATACATGCATGCACGTACAAAAAATGGCTGCTATTATATTCTCTGTAGCTAATCAAATTGGAAGCTGCATTGAGGATAATCAATAAGATAAACAATAAGGAAATCCTAGTGGTATAAGTTTCTCTCCATAAAAATAGAGTTTCTTTGAAATTGGATGCCATGGAAATGAGTTACAATAAAAAAAAACAATGACAATAAAAGACTAGAAATGCAATGAGCAGGCTGGGCTGTGATCTCAAGCCTTCACACTTGTATGCACACACAGTATGTTTTTGCTTATGTACTTTTGTATGTATACATGTTCACACAGACATCTAGGTGTGAACAAACAGAGTATTAAAGGAAAAAAATGTTCTTTAAAACAGAAGGAATCGTTCTCTTTCCAGGTATTTAGATGCATTGCTTAACAATTCACTGAGGCTACCTTTGGGCATCGATTAAAAAAAAATTAAGAAGTGAGTTAAAATCTTAAAGGGGCTACAAAGTTTATGCTTAGCCTTGCCTAGTTTTGTTTTGTACTGAACACTGAATTTGGGGTCCTACACACACTCCTGCAAGCATTCTGCTGCTGAACTATACCATCTGCCTTGTCTGGATTTTCTGATTGTGTATATTAAGTAAGATTGGTCATTATGTGACAACACACTACAGTGCCTCCTACCCTTGATGTTTCTTTCCTGGGACCCAGGGGAAGAAAACAGGTGTCCTGAAGTTGAATCCCTTGGAGGTGAGTGGGAAGGCACGGTGAATTTACCTTCGGCCCTCTCCAGAGGTCTCCCACTCTTACTGGCTGCAGTGCTGTTGACTGTCTCAGATGAGGTGCTAAGCTTGGTGCTGGGGTCTCGCTTGGGTTTTGGGGGTGGTTGTCTCCGCGATCCACAGCTGCTGTCATCTTCAGTGCCCCCGACTGAGTGCAGAGACTGAGATCTCACAGTGAAGCCACTGGAGCAGGGGTGTGGGAGTCTGTCCTGAGGTGCAGGCATCGTCATGAACCCCATGCGGAAATGCTTGCCCGCGTAGCTGGCGTCCTGGCCTCGACCTACTTCTCCTCCTATGCTGTAAGACAAAGCAGAGATCACCTGTGAGAAGAAAAGCAGCCGGGATATATGTGATAGCACCAGCCTGTTCTTGAAAGGTGAAAACTCTCACTGGTGAAGTAAATCATTTTACAAGGGGTTGGCGTCTAGACAAGTCTTAAATGGGATGAAAACAGTCTAGAGGTTTAATTTCTGAAAGTAAAAGGAAAATAATTTGATTAGAATCAGAAAGCTCAGAAAGTATAACATGTGTCTGCAGGTATCTTTACCTACAGATGAACTTAGTATATTAAAGGAGAAATCCTGTATAACAGATTATCTTCAGCCACTCATTTTGTCTGAAGTATATTGAGGTGAATCTTGTCTCATGACATGAAAAGTACAAGAATTTGGTGACTCCATCCGCTAGACCAGCTCTTGATGAGTGACTGGGCCTCCATTGTTTTCATGAAAACCAGTCCTATTTTGCTTGCTTGCAGTGTTGAGGAAAACCACAGAAGCAATGGCAGAAAAGGTTCTGTTAATAAGCACTAGAAGGAGAAGGAAAGAGTCAAAGGCTGGGGAGGGGGAAAAGCCAGAAGGGAGGAAAAGAGAAAGGGGGGGGGGGGGAGGGCAGACGAGGGGGGGGAGGGAAGGAGGGACAAAGTAAGACAGGGCAGGAGATGAAAGAGACTAGGAATGAATCAGAGAGAGAGAGAGAGAGAGAGAGAGAGAGAGAGAGAGAGAGAATCAGAGAGAGAGAGATTCAGAGAGAGAGAGAGATTCAGAGAGAGAGAGAGAGAGAGAGAGAGATTCAGAGAGTGAGAGAGAGAGATTCAGAGAGAGAGAGAGAGAGATTCAGAGAGAGAGAGAATGAGAGAGAGAGAGACAGAGAGACAGAAGACAGAGAGAGACAGAGAGACAGAGAGACAGAGAGAGAGAGAGACACACACACACAGACACAAATACAGACAGACACAGACAGAAACAGAGACAGAGAGGGACAGAGAGAGACATGGAGAATAGAAAAATCAGGAAGACAGGAGGAAGGGGATGTGTGAGGGAGAAGGGAAGATGGAATGGAAAAGCTAAGAAGGAGACAGGAAGAACACTGAATAGAGGAGGAAGAAGGGAACAGTGGCAATAAAGAAACATACTTCTAACTAATGACTGAATTGTCTGTCACTTTATTTTCTAAAAACATTCCCAACCCATGCATGATGTTTCAAAGATGCTTCCTTTAAGTAGCAACCCCCACCTTATAGAGGAGAAGCATTTAAGGAAGTGTAAAAATTACCTGACACTGATAGGACTCTACTTCCTAAGTATTGAGGTTGTAAAACCAATCCAAATTTAATATTTTTTAGGTTTCACATGGGAAAATATTTAGGTCTCACATGGGAAGATTTAGAAAGAGGTAACCCTCTCAGTTTGAAGTTCAGGTCATCACAGAGGAAATACTTCTTGGAATCTCTCTCTGTACTGTATGTAGTATTGACTTTTTATGAAGAAAACATCATGAATACATATGTGACCTTTTAGAATTACGATAGTTTTTCTCTATCAAGCTCATTCAATAAAAGGAAAATCTAATAGAAAAATCATGTATAGAATATTTGCCTTTAACTGACATGTGGCAATTGTAAAAAGAAACTCAGAATATATGAATTTTGTAAACTTCTTTTTTTAATTTTTTCGAGACAGGGTTTCTCTGTGTAGCCCTGGCTGTCCTGGAACTCACTCTGTAGACCAGGTTGGCCTCAAACTCAGAAATCTGCCTGCCTCTGCCTCCCAAATGCTGGGATTAAAGGTGTGTGCCACCACTGCCTGGCGAATTTTATAAGCTTCTTGAGGCTGCCTTTCTAGTATATAGGTTTATTTAAAAGTATTAAATGTTGATTTTATCTTAATTTTCATAAATGATATAATTCAAAGTAAAACTCTTAATTCTTCTATTTGTTGTGTCTTTCATACCTTTATGGTATTCATCTAAACTGTAAAATATCAGGGCTGTGGATGGTACCTCACTCATTGGTGGATAGATGAGCCTTAGGTTTAGTTTCAAACACCAATATATAAACAAATCAATGAATAAATAAGTAAATCAGTTCAGAAAACCAAAATCTAATTAGATCAATAGTGAGAAATGAAATGTTTTCCTTTTCCAAAATGAGAATTACATGTGTATTGTGGGAAAATCCAGAAGACCCAACAAGATCCTAACAATTTTATTGTAGCATTTACTAACAAAATAATTTGCTACTCCAACCCAATTTTTGTGTATGTCATGTATGTACACTTAATATTTTCTATACATGTTAATGTGTAGACACTACCCATGGCATCTTAGCAACATGGGTGGCAGTGATAAAGCTGGACAGTGGATATGCAGAAGCTCAGATGACCTCAACATGTCACTCAGCTAAACGAATTTTCATATAGAAACAGGGAGTATCCTGTTTAATGTTTCTGTGCATTTTAATGTCTGTATTTGTTTCAAGAACATCAATCAAGACACAGATGAGAAGCTTGCAAAGTGTTTTGTGGGGGAAAATCATTAAAAATTACTGGGAAAATGGGCTTAGTGGTAGAGGGGGGAGTCTTGACAGTAAGGGAAGATTCCAGTCTGTGATGCTATGGCTTTGATGTTCCCCATAGAAGATGAAATATTTGATTTCATCTAACTTTGCCTTAAATTATTTTTTATCTACATGTCTCTTCCTCATTTTCATTGTACTGCTGAACAAAAGCTGCTTTAAAGATTTATTTAGACAGCTGCCTCCTTGCCAGGAACATGCTCACCTAGGGAGATCTATGCACGTGTTAATGCACACAGGCATTTATGAGAGCTACTAGGAATAATTGTATCAGCAATTTATCTGTTACCTTTGACCTAAATAGAACCTGCACCTCTTCCCAGACAGATAATTAGCTCTGCTGCTTCATGTCAAAATTATCTATTTATCAGCGCAAAACAACTTCATGTAATGCTGCTTTTGATCATGAATTTCCTGTACTCACAGTAACACCTCTTCCAAGTGAAACACAATGCGGGCTTCAAACAATAGCAGGTAAAGATGCAAGTTGAGGTTGACCTGGCAGTGAATTCATAAATGTGAATAAAACTGTGGCTGAGAATGAGCTACATATGCCCAGGTCTTTGTTCAAGTCACAGTTAAAGACAAGCAGGAAAGACAACAACACAACTAATTGCAAGAGATTTGGAGGCATCATGAGTCGAAAGCATGCTGATTGATGATCAGGGGATGAAGGATATAGTCAGCTACTGAATCTGCTGAATGCTTGTGGGTTTTTAACAAAATACGTTAATTGCAAAATATCCCATCCCAAGGGTAAAGCATTGAATCATACCTGCAGCATTAGTGTCTATAAATATGACCTATGAGCTTGTGCCTTCAGCACATCATCTTGGGTTTCTAATATTATCAATCCAGAAACCGAGAGAGGAGGTTTCCATCATTGAGAAAACAGCTGTTACAAAGAGTTGCAAGAAACAAATGCCAGGCAAAATGACACAGATTAATCAGGCAGATCTTTTCAGATTATTGTAAAGTAGCAATTGTTTAGTACTAACTACATGTGTGTTCATATGTGTTCTAACTCACACTCTGTGCGTTCATTCTACAGTCAGCCCCTGGTGGGTTCAAATGTTCTTCTGACATGAAAGAGTAGCCATGACTAAAAACATAGTGATCCGTAAGACTGTTGTTCATATGAGGTGTGTAAGTTTTCATTTACAGTTCGCTAATTACAACAAGGGGTATATTTTGTAACAAGAAGGTGTTGCAAGTGACACTACAGTATATGGGTGTGATGGTTTGTATATTCTTGGCTCAGGGAGTGGTGCTATTAGGAGGTGTGACGCTGATGGAGTAGGTGTGTCACTGTGGGCATGGGCTTTAAGACCCTACTCCTAGCTGCCTGGAAGCCAGTATTTTAATAGCAGCCTTCAGATGGTTGTAGATCTCTCAGCTCTTCCTGTACCATTCCTGCCTAGATGCTACCATACTCCCAAACCTTGATGATAATGGACTAAACCTCTGAACCTGTAAGCCAGCCCCAATTAAATGTCCTTTATAAGACTTACCTTGGTCATGGTGTCTGTTTAAAGCAGTAAAACGCTAACTAAGACTGTGGGTATATACGTCCCTCTTACAAGTAGAGGATTAAATAGTTCATATGACAGCTACAGTGGTGTGTGTTAGAGATCTCACTTGATGAGAAAACTTATAATTATGGATGAAGTTAGGTGAGAAAATGACTACTTACTGGCCCACTGGAAGACTTTGTGTTTCCCATTCGTTGTTGATTGATTGGCTGTGTTCTCAAAAACATATAAGTTAGAAATGAAATCCTCAATTCAACTGTGTTGGGAAGTATAGCTACATGGTGGATATTTCATCAGGAAGTCTATCAAAGAGTTTTTGCTGATTGTAAAAGGGCTGAAGGTTTGTAGTTTAGCATCGTGTGCTCTTTTTTCCATAAGGCCTTAGACCAAGTTATAATAAAAACAGAAAGCCCTCACAATACGCAGCCCTTTCATCTTGGGCTTCCCAGTCTTTACAACAGTAAACTGATTGGTGTGAGCTCCAGATTTAGAGGGAGACTGTGTCTCAAAAAAGAGAAAGAAAGAAAGAAAGAGAGAGAGAGAGAGAGAGAGAGAGAGAGAGAGAGAGAGAAAGAAAGAAAGAAAGAAAGAAAGAAAGAAAGAAAGAAAGAAAGAAAGAAAGAAAGGGGAAGCAGATGCAGAGTGACAGAGGAAAACACCTGATGTTGACATCTGTATTGCACAAATCCAAACATGGCAGAATCTGCATACATATATTATTACGCACAAATAAATAAAATGAGAAGCATCCTGTTAGTTGATAATACTGCTGACCTTGATTGCCAGGAACATATAGGATGGCTTTTCCAACCAAACAGAGAAAAATATATATGGAACATGGGTGATAGTCAGTTTTGGGTGTTTCTTGGAGCTTTGGTTGCAAGCCTTACCCTTTAATAGCTGAGATATCTCTCCAGCCCTTGAGGGCCTCTCTTGCTGTTCCCTTGTGCATTTGTGAAGTTGAGAGGTCACATCCATCAACCTTGGCTCAGGGACGTTACAGTCACAAAAAGTTCCAACTTTTCAAGAACGAGACCAATCTTGTGACCACTACGGCCAGCAAATGAGTATACAAGGGTCCAGTTAATTAATGACAGTGCAAGACGGGCATGCTCAGTACACATTGCAGCCTCTACACAAACTGCAGTGATTGCAACTAGAATTTACTGCGTTGACTGCATCTGAATTTTCCCTTAGGACCAGACAGATGAGACACAGCAAACTACTGAGGGGGGTCACTTCAACTCCATCATGGGGACAATATGAGTGTATCTCAGATATGGTTCCAGAGAAAATCTTCTCAGAGGTGAACAGCTGATGCCCAGCAAGCATCTAGCTATAATCTTCAAAATATACTGCAGCCTTCTAGTCCTTGGAAGGCTCCCAGCCAATGGATGGACGTGTGAACTATGAGAGTTTCTTCCTGCTCCATTTGGGGCATCTTTGTCTCTGGGTTCCCATAGCTATAACACAGTCTCAGGTTCTTCCTGACCGGTTGTCTCTCCTTCCCATTTCTCTTTTGTAGATAACATAGCTGCACCAAGGCTGAGCTTGTCCTCCACCTCTGTATCTCCTTCCTTCCAGTCTCTCGCAGGCAGGCTCTTCAGTAAAACTCAGTTTCTCCTTCCTTGGAGACCCTGATCTGACATGACATATCACAGCCAAACCTCTTTAGACCAGAAGGCTTTACACAGAACCTCACAAAATTAGCATATTAAGAAAACAGTTGGGAAAGATAAGGACTGGGAACATCTCTGGCTCCACTGAATCAGACCAATGACATAGACGCTGAGACACTCCAGAGGGCCTGAAGATGCTCTACTGCTTGTTATAAAAATTTAAAAAAATTTATTTATTTATTTATTTATTTACTTTTTGCTGTACTAAGGGGGAAATGTAAGGCTTTACACACACTACGTCAGCAGTCTACCAATAAATAGCTCTCACTATGATACTAATACACACACCCCTAGGTGGGGATCGAAGTTGCTACGGATAGATGGGACAATGAAGGTGAATGTAGAGTCACAAGAAACAGCAAGTATCTCCAGACTAGACAGATGAATCCCCAAAGCCTTCACGATGCAACAGAAGAGCACTGGCTTTTGTACAGCATCATCATTAGAGCCGGGCGTTTCTCTCTTTGTGCTGATCCTCCTCCTTCTTGGAAGTGTACCTTTCCCTAACAACCTACTTCAGATGCAACTGTGTGTCTGGGAAACCGTGTGTCTGAATTCCGTTTCTTACTTGGGGACACGAGAACTTGGGAACCCTCTGAGAGATCTGCTGAACTCAAATGTCCACTATTCGTGATACAACCCATGAGACTCAGAAACCAAACTAGTCACAAGAAACCATTAAAAACAAACGTGAGGCTCAGAAAGAATAAATGCTTTTCTAAGTAGGTCATTCCCCTGATTCAGACTGAACATATATGTGACGCTGAGAGAGCGAGAAAACAGTCCTACTGTAGGACTCCTTGGCTCCGAGTGAAAACTACGTGGGCTGAAGAAAAAAGTCATTTGCAATAAGACTCCAGCACTCAAGATAGACTAAGCCTGACACATCTTATGTTATAAAAATAAAAACAAGTTTCATAATCTTGAATTTAAACAGGTCTGCTGCTTCTCACACAGTGGAAGTAAGGCAGAAAGATCAAGTTGTCTTTAGTCAGTCTGACTGTCATAAAACATGGAGAACAGAGTGTGGCTTAAAGCAAAGGGTAATAGATTTTTCTAGAAAAAATGGGTCACATACTTTTAAACTTCTACCCTGTGGCAGTTAATCTTACTTGTCAACTTGACAGAGACTTATAATCACCATAGAAATAAATCTTTGGCCATGCATGTGAGGGGAGTTTCTGACTATGTTGGTTGAAATGGGAAGACCCACCGTAACATGTGACCAGCACCATTCCTTGGGGTAAAGCTCCTGAATGAATAAAAAGGAGACAGAACTGGACAGTAGCATTCAGATATCTGCTCCCTAAACAGACACAAGTGACCAGCTTCCTCATGCTACTCCACTGTGGCCATAAAATTCCATCAATGATGCACTGAACCTCCTTAAGTTGTCAAGTATTTATTTTTTTAACAATAATAAGACATGAAGTGAAGGAGATACTGTCTAATGCACAGGCCTTGACATTTGAGCAATATACATGCATACATACACATACATATTACATATACACTGATATGTGTGTGTTGGTTCATGATATATCCTAAAATATCTCTCAGTAACTGAATATTTTTAGGTCCTAAATTTTTACAGTCATTTCTTAAAATTTATTAAATACTCATATTGGTCCCATAAACTCATCGCCTATGCCTGAGTGCACCTCTAACTTGCCTATAGCGTAAATCTGATATATGGAACATATCTATACTCTTAGCTTTAAAGTGCTTTCTTTGAAGCTTTGTCCTACTGAATTCTTTTAAGAAGATCATAATTTCCCTGGTGAGTCCACATATGTAAAGCACAGCATATGGTACCACAGAACCTCCCCCCCCTTCCCAAAAAAACCCTTCATGCAAAGAAAATCAAAACAAAGTCTTATATTGAATTGTAAGTACCAAGACATCTAGGCAAATAGAGTCCTTCTGTTCTGAACATTCTCAAAGGTTTGCTTCATTTTCTCAAAGCACTTATGATTATGATTGAAGAAGAAAATTTAGAAATATGAATGTTGAAAGTGTTCTGATCACCAGATGCTCATCTGTCTGCCTGTCCTCATTGGTATGATTGAGAATGTTTGATTTTTCAGATAGAAACAAACTCTTGGGAAAGGTGAGTTCTTGGGATCAGATGCCAACTTTAAATGTGGCAATGGTATATAGCTTCTATGCATAGTTTTGAAACAAACATACCAATATTTTATAATAAAGACATATTTGGTAACAACCGATAAGAGAAAAAAAGAAAAAGAAAACAGAATTCTACTCTCTGTGCACATATATGCATGCATCTTTTTAAAAGTCTGTCTAGAAAGCCAGTAGACAAACAGAAGAAGGCATACTTGTGTCTTTGGCTACTTTAGTAGATGCTTTCATCTGGCATTCTGTACAGCTAGGCTCAGAAATTCATTTCTGGTACTGATTCCAAATCTAGGGTATTTCTACCTTTGCAAACACCTGAGGCACCGGAACATTCTTTTCTATTTGCTTATCTGGTAATAAGGGCTAGGGCATTTCCAACCATAATGTAAAGGAACACATTTCAAAGAACTGAACCAACAATTCTGTAAATAACAGTGAAGTTTGCCTGTGAGCAAGTTGGTCATTTGCCCTGGTTAACCCTGTTTCTTTCCCATTCGAATTTCTCTGTGAATGAATCATGAATGCCAAGGTACCAACACTCTGACTTCATTCAGGAAAAAAGTGCCTATAGAGTCTGCATTTGATGAGTTGCTCTTCTTCTTGCCTTCTCCCTCTATGCACAAGAGTAAATGACAACCTCTGCCTCATTCTGAGACACTGCCTAGCCAACTCTAACTGGAAACTCCTGCGCAAAAACAGAGCCTTTTCCTGTTCTGACACACAGCCATACTGGTCTATGTTTAGGAAAACTGGGCATGGAAAAAGCCGTGAGGCTAACACAACATACATAGGCTAAGGTAATTGCTAAAATTGAAAGTCAGACAGAAACAGGCATAGTTACTCATGTCTGTCTCAATGTTTGGGCACCTGGTAACTATAAAAATAATATTTTCATACTCAGTACAGATAGTCAGGACTAGTGAGCACAGTGGCTGCTCCTAGGCACCCATCTCCAGCTGTGTGAGGAAACTCTTCATTGTTATAGCCACAACTGTCTTACTCTCTTTTCCTGTTGTCATGATACAATACTCTCATGAAAGCAACTTCGGGGGGGGGGAGGTTTATCTGGCTCACAACTCAAGCTGAGCTCCATTGAGGTGGAGGAGTTAAGGTACGAGGAGCTAGCAGCTCAGATCCACAATCAGGAAATTGAAAGAAAAAAAGAATCCATATTCAGCATCCCCACAGGGAATGAGTCTCCCGTCCCCAACACACAGTCAATATAACGTGTACAACACCAAAGGCATCAAAAGAAACTACCTCCTAGGTGACTCTAGGTCTTCTAAAGTTCACAATTACAATTCACCATCATGCTAGTAAATATTTGTTCAATGAAGGGAAAACAAAGGAAGTCTACCTAAGAAATAGTTAAGTGGTGGGCTTCTAGAGTGAACATACACCATTCATTCTGAAGATTAGTATTCTCCCCTAAACAGGTGGGTAGTAGAGCTTGTAGTCACCATGACTTGCAAGAATGCTTTGTCTTGGGCAGATCATAGTGACCCCCAAGCACTGTGATGAAAATTTTGGCCTTTCTTTTAAATATGGGGGATATTGATGGGGTATACAATGGTAATATTACAACATTCTACAGATCCTAAATCTAACTATGCTAGAAACTAGATCAAACCCAAGGTGCTTCAGGCATGTGAACTGCTAAATTTTATTTTATTTTATTTTATTTTATTTTATTTTATTTTATTTTATTTTAGCAATATTGTTGAAGTATTGGAACATCTGTGTTGCAGGGAGTCCTAACTGAACCAAGATGATGCTTTTGAGACAGATGTAACTAAGGAAAGGCTGATAACTTGACAGGAAAGGCAATGGATGTCAGCATGATACAATGCAGACAAACAGCACTGAACAGAAAATTAATGTGTTGCTGCATCCTTATTTTAATGCTATACATTGAAATAATTAACTATCTAGTTATATATATATGATCATACAATCTATTCTTATGTGGAAATGTGGCCCCTGTGAAATTAAGCTGTGTTCATATTTTCTTCCAAATTATTCACACACCATTACCCATAATGTCATCCCTGAGTCCCACTTGCTCATTCAAAGCCACCATCCGTGGCTTTCCTGCCTTGGGCTGAAGCATTCATTTTCAGCACTTCATATCCTCTATGATATCTGTTTTCTGCTTTTTTGCTTCTAATATCTTCACTCTTCTATGTTCTTTTCCAGACATCAATTTCCTGTGTCTGTCTATCTACTGATGCTTCTTGGAGGCTTATTCCAGGTGTTAAAATGTGTTTTTTTATATATATACTGTTTCATTCACTGTTGTAATAAACTATTAGAGAAAAGATAAGAGAAATTAAGGAAAAAGAAAAACAAAATTGTTCCAAAGACAGGAAATTATTTCCATTAGTTCCACATGTTGTATTTAACAGTATTAAGCATCAAATTTCCTTTTCCTTGCTGGAATATTTCAACTACATTCAAAATTTTGTATCATAAAAAAATAAGAAACATTAAATTACCTGTCTATTTAATGATTGTCTAAATTTAAGCAAGAGAAAAATATTTTTAATTCTTAATTATAATTATCTATATAATGGTTAAATACCTTTCAAGGGTATTATAATAAATTTAAATAAAATAAGACATTTATAGATTACCTCACAGTATGGCTGATAATATCTGCTTATAGATTGCATGTTGTGCCAAATTTCACCTCCCCAAACACATAGTTTGAGTGCTGACCGTCAGACTACAGACATTTGCAAGGGCTGTTTGGGAGAGAAGTAGGCCAGGGGAGCAGAGATCTCTTGTGTATTAATGTACTTATTAAAAAGAACTGAGCAGGCCTCCCTCATTACTTCTTCCACATGAACACACAGCTATATGTAAACTCTGTGATCCAGGAACCAGATCATCTCTGGACTCAGGACCTTTCTGTGGTCCAGGACATCCTGGACACTGAATCTACTAGGAGAATGAAGGATATTGGGTTTCCCAGGCTTAAACACTGCAAAAGAAGCCTGTTTATAAGCCACTGAATCCTGGCACTGCTTGTTTTACACCCCCTTACCTCACCTATTTCCTATTCTCTCTCTCTCTCTCTCTCTCTCTCTCTCTCTCTCTCTCTCTCTCTGTATGTGTGTGTGTGTGTTTCTCTTACTAGTCTAGGTAGAGTAAGTAAGAGCCTATGCACATATTATATAAGTCTCTAAAATCCCCTTTCACTCATTCTAAATTTCGAAAGAGACAGGCCTGTGATATGGTTCTTATTAAGGCCCAAATTCTACCCTCTTTAAGACTTATTAAGGCCTGGACAAATTCCATCATCTTTAGGACTTACTTAAAACATGACAAGCGCTTTTAAGATTAACATATGTAATTACCTATGGCACTTTAGACTCTAAAATTAAAACATTACTTAGTTCAATACACAAATAAGATCTCTGTGCTTCTTCAAGTGTTCTGACTTGGGGAAGGGAAGTTACATGAAAAATAAGTCATGATATCCTGATTCAGTTTAAATGTCACTTATACAAATTCTTAATGTGGGAGACCTTTTCCAACAATTTAACCCAAGATGAGGAGGTACGGGAACATGTTCTTTATTTGTGTCATGAAAACTAACATAGAGTTTGAATAGTTTGAGAATCTGCCCAGTTTCTAGAACTGAGCCTAGCTAGCCACATGTGGCCTTTTTTCCCATTCTAAAAATAGAAACTAGAAAGAGGATGATAATATAATGGTCTTGTACTTCCTCTGTGGAATAGAATAAGTAAAGGCTATTAGAAGTACAATTATAATTGGTTAGACTTTCTAGAGTGTACTTCATTTGTCTATTTATTTGTTTTGTTTTGTTCTTTTGAGATAGGATTTCTCTATGTAGCCTTGCAAATGAAATTTCATTTTCACTTCTACTTACCCTGTAGAACCAGGCCTAGAACTCAGAGAGATATGCATGCCTTTGCCTCCCATCTCCTGGGAATCAGATGGGACCACTCTACTTTGGAAGTTATTCCAGTTGATCACTACTTACAAAAGTAAAAAAAAAAGTAAATAAATAAAATAAAGAAAATCCATATCACTCTCACCTGAAAAACAAACCATGAGATTGGCCTGGCCAGTGACCTCAAAGAACAACAGACTATAGAGCCATCCTGAACTCAGCATCATGTGGTCAGGAGTGTTCTTAGAGGAAGCACCATGTCCATACAAAGAAAGAAGACTTTGGAACCTTAATCACCACTGAGGATTCAGGAAATCCTGAGATAGGAAGTGGCTTTTTAGCCCATGCTGAACATGAGTGAGGCATCATGAGATGAAGCCACTGGGTGCTGACACTTGGAATCTGGAAAGCTCACACAATGTGACAGGGCTAGTCAGGCAGACCTTCACAGGACCTTATTGCCTTGTAGCTCCATTGCTAGCCCAGAACTTGGCTCAAAGGGACAGCTACTAAGCAAACACTAAATGGATGGATGAGTCTGTATATCTTTTGGAAAACCCAAGAACTTATAGGAGTCTTAAGGAATGAGTCGTGTGCTGATTTTACTTACTGGTGTGCTTTATTCTCCCTTTCATTAGATTGCCATTTTCTGTATTAATGATGGAGAAGGCAGAGACCTTTGAATGTTCATGAGCTGTTTGTCTGCTATTAGAACCACTGACTTAAATTCTGAGATCTAGATAATCCCCTCCCTCCTCGTTCCTCTTGTCCTGCTTTAGGATTACAGCATTCATCACTTCTAGGCTAAATTAATGTCTCTGCCTCTTAGCTAATCTTCCCCCAGTGATGCCAGGCTCATTTCCAAGTGCAAATTTGCACATGCCACTTGAAATAAAACCCCTTGGAGAAGGTTTCTTTTTTTTTTTTTTTGGCCTAATACTTTACTGTGATATAAGAGGTCTTTTCAGAGTCCTGGATCCTCTATAGATAACTCATCTTTTTCCATCCTGACCCTAAACATCTTCTAGCAGAATGTATTTCCACTCTACTACAGCTCCAGATTGTTGTTAGAAAGAACATTCAGGACTAAAACACAAAAGGTAAGGTGACATATGACCTCAGCCAGCAGTCACACAGCCCCCTCTGATGTTCCTTTGGTTAAATCACATGGAGAATTTTTGTCCCAATGTAGCATCCTTTGAGGAAACTTTCCATCATCAGATGGGTTTCACCAAGGCTAGACTCCAAGCCACTTCTCTGTCAGAGGATACTGCTCTTCCTGTCCAGAGACAGAAATAATCCAACGACCCTTGTGTTATTTCTCAAGGTCTTTCTCTAGATCTTAAATGTCAGCACACAACCCCACTTTATCAACTCTTTAGGTGATCACCGTAACTGATCACCAAGCTCCCTGAGGGCATTAGAAGCTCCCTGAGGGATTGTTTGCAGCAAATAATCATCGGGAGGACAAAATAACAGAAGCAAAGGGAAGTCATGGCCTCCTGAGCGAAAAAAATACAAGCTATTTTTCAGAACCTCCTAGTTTTAAATTCTTTTGGCCTTGGCAGTCTCAAACAGACATTGAGAGGAAGCTGTGAGGACTCTGGGAGGCAAACAGGATTAGCCAAACATTATTTTATTATCTGCAGAAGTCCTACCTTCCCATGCTATTTCCCATATCCGAGTAGCCAATTTGCAAACTTAACACACCTAAAATTCAAGCTCTGTTACTGACTAGCTATCTGTCCTTGGGGATATTAATTTTTTTCAGTGTTACTTTCCTTATCTCAAAAGGGAGGCTCAATATCTGCCTGTCGTATGGTTTTTATAGATAATTTAGATGCCTGAGATAACACAGTAGAAGTTCTAAACAAATCTTCTTTGAACCAACCTCTGGAGTGGATCTCATTCTCCTTTAGCTTTGTAAAGTATCTTAACTGAGAGCCATGGAATTCTAAGAACAGCAGCCAAGACTCTGCTCTTTGTTCTGCCCACACACTTATACTCTGGAGATGAAATCATACGCATATGAGAGTCAGTTACCTTTGCTCTCAAATCTCAAGGCGGCTTGCATGTGATCCTTGGGGGTAGAATACACTCTCCTACTCATGCTAACATACAAAGTATTGCCATGGATTTGGAACAAATGGAAGTCACAGATGTCATGGTCTTCAGAACAATTCGACTATTCACTATTTCCACCAGTCAAATGGTAGCTTGTGACTTTCCAAGCTTAGATAATCATCTATGACACGGCACTTGACACACATCATAAATAAACACTTCTTCATACCATCATCATCACCATCAACACCATCACGACCATTACCACCACCACCACCACCACCACCACCACCACCACCATTGTTTTATAAGCAAAATTAGCAAAATGTCTACTGTATTTTTCAAAATCTGGATTTCCCATAATCTTGGCAGTAAAAGGATTGGTATGACCCAAAGTTATTTCTGGCTTCACATTTCACAGCCAGGAAAATGAGTTATCTTGGAATTTGTAAAGCTCCCAATTATACTGCCAGACATTCATTGACCTTCTAGCAGAGAAATGGTATAATTTGCCAAATAAAATCATAGCACTGGAATGAAGCAAGCTTTAATGTCAGCTCTGTCTCAGACATAAGATTTCTGTCCTCCTCAAACTTTTGTAGGATGTGCTTCTTCAGACCGTGGTGCCTTGTAATTTAATGGCCACGTCAAACTTCTTGGTTGAAAGCTTAAAGACTGTATAGAAGGTACAAGGAGCTTCAATGTGCTTAAGCATGGTGAAATGCCTCTTGCTAAATATTCTGCTTAGAGTTCAGAAAATATTTTTAAACTTTAAACCAAATCATGATGGAGAGGAAAAAAAAATGTGCCTCAAAAAAAAAGAAACTTTGACCATGCATGTCAAAAATTAATATTGAAATATGGAACTGTTGAGGACTAAAAATGTACTGGTTTCACCCAAAATAATCCAATGTCTCTCTAAAATATCAGTATGACTTAAGGTTCCCCTTGCTTATAGTTAAGATATTGCTATAGATCTAAATGCCCATGCCTTGTGATGATTGAAAGATTCAAGAATTATTGGTTCAGTGAACTCAAAACATGACCACCTCAAAGTATAACTCACTGAGAATGTACTGAGTTCTGGTTTCCTTCACCACTCCTGTTACCTTTATTGAAAGTGTCTTCTGTAGCATCACCATGCCCTCATTCATAGAGACTAAGAATTTCCAAGCTTCTGCTCATTTCCAAGAATTTGATACTTATGTTCTGATTATATATACTTGATCAACATATACTAATAATTCTTTACTCTCCTATTAAGCATTCACACACGCTGCCTGTTTTCCAAGCTGTCTTCAAGCCTTTGCATTATTGTTTCCATGTGGATAATGTATTGATTACACTCTTCATTTCTGTGGCCAAATACCAGCCAGGATAAAACTTAAGGGAATTAAAGGTTGTTCTATCTCATAGTTCAAAGCTCATCTATCTCATAGTATTCAGCTCCTCATTGTGGGGAATGTGTGACTGCAGTAGCTAGACATGGCTCTTCATATCGGATCCACCACAGATAGGCTCCTCTCATTATACCCACAGTCAGGAAGCAGAAACTGATTTACTTTGGCTTAGGGCAGTTTTCCTGTATATTCACTTTAGGGCCACAGACTACAGAATGGCATCTACTTCCCATCTCAGTTAACCTAATTTAGATAAGCCCTCACGGATGTGCCCAGAAGCTAGCATCTTCAGGAATTTTAGACTATGTCAAACTGACAAACAAATTAACCACCACAGCCACTCACACAGACTCTCTTGGTATTCCCCAGCAATTGGAAAATACTCGTAAGAGATAAATAGGATAAAGTCCTGCTCTTTAAAGTCTTTGGGCTTATCCTTGAGACAGAGCAGCTAGCTCCCTTGTAAGGCAACTGAGGCTTTGTGTGACCCAGCCTAGCCTTCTTTTGCATTTTATTTTCAACTCATATGATATTGCTGCCATAGGGTTTTATCTTCTTCAGAATACATCTCCATTTAGAAATATATCTTATTCATCAAAGCCTACATTGAACACTAGTCCACCTCTGAAACTTCTATCAGTTACATCTTTCTTCTACAGATTGAACATCTTACCCATTGTTACTTCCTGTTTTCATCATATCTATCTTACGCAAACGTAAAGTTCTAGAATTCTGGAGGAAGAAGATCAAATGCTGCACATCCCTCTCTCTCCTATACATCTAACATGCTTACCTAATATAAAAACATAACTGCTATGCTATCAGGTATTTAAAGGAAATTCAGACCCACATTAAAACATTAAAAGTCTATAATTAATGAGTGAGTAATTTCTTGATATACATTAAAGGGTTTAAATGTCTAAAGTTCATCTTCAATAGTATAAATGGAAAAAAGCAAAAATATTGTAAAACAGAAACATAGAAGGAAACAATAGGGCAAAATATAGAGAATTATATGTCATCCCAAAACCCCCACTTCTGTAGAGAATGGTAAAGCCACTCTCTTCCAGGAAGAAGCTTCAAAATGGGACTAGTAAGTAAATCATCTTTAATCTGCGTGTCTGCAGACAAGAGACTATTGATCTTTCTCTGTCTCTCGGTCTCCCCTAACCTCTCTCTCTCTCTCTCTCTCTCTCTCTCTCTCTCTCTCTCTCTCTCTCTCTCTCTCTCTC